>NC_044931.1:15176678-15179969 GCF_003576645.1 Ipomoea triloba | reverse complement strand
TGCTATTCTGTCCTCCGGGGACTGGACTCCACCAAGAGGTTCTTTCTCTCACGTAATTTCTCTCTACCAAACTAAGAAAAGTAAGATCAATAGTAGGGAGAACAAAGGAGGAAGGGAAGAAGGAACGGAAAGAGGAAGATCGGAATGAGCATAGAAGTAGCATCCTATTCCTACTATTGAATGAGAATAACAAGAAGGAAGGATTGATGAAGGATAGTAAAGCCTATAACTTTAATGGATAAAGAAGTCGAGCTACTTGAATAAAATATCCGCTACTATTTGATGAATCATGCGCTGACCCTACTCTTTAATATTCTATATTAAATCTTTTATCTTATAATGAAATGAATCATGCGCTTCAATTAGATGAGACATGTTCAAAGGCGCAATAAATGTAATCCTTAGCTCCACTCTCAATAGGAGTTCAGGGAGAAAGCCTGTACTTGGATATATTCTATTTGTATTTTTAGGCTTTTTAGCTTAATGTGTCAAATAAAATAGGTGCCCTACTTGAGAGACAGTCTTGTGCTCTCTAGTTAGCAGCACGTACCTGAGCCCTTAGGTTAGCCGCTGTAAAGGTCTATATTAGATAGCGGGAAAAGCAGAATGCATTTCTTAGAGTGACCTTTGCAAGGAGAAGAAATAGAATAAAGGACTGAGTAGGCATTGGATCACTCTCTATACGAAGCTGGAGTTCTACGCTCAAAGACAAGACAGACGAATCCTACATAAGTATGTCGATTTTAATTCCTTGTCCACTCTTTTCCGACAAACTGCAATTAGGCAATCCTTTGTGGCGGATTCCAAGTAAGTTAAAATCTTCCGTTTAGAACTTGTAAATCCCCTTGGAGTCGTGCCACGGCCCTGTACACAAATGAGATCTATCGATTCTCGAGTCTAATTTCTGAGTGAAAAAAGTAAACCTTTCTTGGAAGAATCAAGTTTATAGGTTAAAGGGCCGACCCTTGGACCTATTAAGTCCAAACAAAGAACAAGAAATTCTTTTATGGCATTTCTAAATAAGAATAAGTAATAGGAGAGTTACGGGGTGGTTCTTATTTATTCTTTTCCTAGAAACGTCCAATTGAAATCCCTACAAAGGCACCGAGAGCTCTAATGATGAGTAGAAAAATAAAGTTTACCATAACAAACAAAGATGTGCCTTGTGCCCTTTTTTCGCCAGCCTAAAGAGGCTGCCGGGCTGTGCACTTCACTTCAGCCCGTCACATCAAGGTGACAGGATTCGAACCTATGGCCCTCTGTACCCAAAACAGATGCGCTGACCAGACTGCGCTACACCTCGTCTCACCACCCCGAAGCATATAGATCCACCCGATCGATGAACACTCAAACCGAACTCGCCCATCCTTTTGGGCACAGGGATGCGAGAACCAATCCACCGCTTTTTTTTTAATATGCCTCAAGCAAGCCACACCAACCCTGACGCCAAAAAGCCGTATAGTGCAGGAGCGCTCACATTTTTTGGCTTACTCTTTCACTTGAATTTTAAAATCCAGCTCGCTCCCGGCTACGTGTCCTTTGGACCCTTCGCCCGCTTAGAAGTGGATTCGAACCACTGACACAAGGATTTTCAGTCCTTTGCTCTAACCAGCTGAGCTACCTGAACCACTTTCCTAAAGTCTGTTTTCTTCATCGAATAGCGCCCTACCTTACCACTTTACTAGGAAAAGCCCTTTACTAAGAAAATTGAATATATAGGCTTTTTCGCGCTAGCGCCTCTATTATAAAGCGTTGCTTGTTCTTTCGAGCAGCTCTTTCGCCGCCTAATCCCCCACCCAAGAACCGAGAGCCGTCCAGGGACTGGACGGCCGGAGGGAGCTTGCTTATAGAAAGAAGATAGGCCGGTAAAAGAAAAACAAGGCGCAACGGGCTCTCCGCTCCTAGTAACTAAGAAGTGCTATTCTGTCCTCCGGGGGACTGGACTCCACCAAGAGGTTCTTTCTCTCACGTAATTTCGCCCGCCCGTTGAATTTCCGTGCCGGAGGAAATGGGATTCGAACCCATGATACAATCTTCTTGTATGTCGATTTAGCAAACCAATGCCTTAAGCCACTCAGCCATACCTCCAAGTTTTTGATCGGAATGGAATTGGATGTGCCGGGTTTGGTTGCTTGCCCGAAGGGCTATCTGATCCGATCAACTACGTAAGCCGTAGCGCGCTAGCGCGCGTACTCTTCCTCTATGAGCGAGACTCTATCCAGATCTATGGATCTCCCCAGCATCAAAGCGAGACTCCATCAAAATCTGCCACTCCTTGGGCGAGGCCTTCTTTTCTATGAAGACCCCACCACTGAATGATTTACTTTAAAGTTCTCGCCTCCGACCCAACCAGGAGAGAACACAGGGTCAAGCCTATGAACTTAACAACAACAAAACAAGCAACGGATATTCACTTAAAACAGAAAACAAATAGATTCTAAAAAGCTTATTATAAATAATAAATAAAAGGGCTACCATTTATATAAGCTACCGAACAAGCAACGGCTTCTAGTTTAGACTAGCGCTACTTAGCTATTCATATAGTTCTTGTTGAAGCCGTTGTGCGTGAGTATAAGTCTAAAGACTATAAGCGTCTTCCTTGGTTATTTAGAAAGAGTTTCTTTGTTTTTTCTAATCTATAGGTGTGGCCGCCTAAATGGAATTCATATCTCCTTCGTCTGGTCGAGAAGGGACTCTGCCTCTTCTATTACATTACATTACGGAGAAGTCCATTCTCGTCATGATCGATCCACGTCCTAGCGTAGTGCCCGGCTCGCTTAGCTTACAAAGCTAGCTTACTAAGGTAGTTTACTTGCTTATTTTTAGTTATAAAGTAATAAGGCCTTTTTCCTTGATTGCACGAGCTAGCCAGCAAACCCCCCCTTACTCACCTCTTAATCTATAAAAAAAGCCCTTTCTCCTTTTCATTTCATAATAATAAGGTAAGCATCCAGCTCTCGATCCAGAGCTACTGCTCAAGAATCAACTGAGCTCAGGAAGCCAGGTTAAGGCGTCGACTTATACAGGGAAGATTAAAAAAATTCCTGTCTTTATAAGTAAATCCCACTAAACTAGACTTGTACGCTTGCCATGAAAAGTAGAGGCAAGCGGAGTCAAAGGCCGAGCCTCAACCAGCAAAGGGGGACAGCCATGCCAATCCAAGCAGAGCAAAAGTGCGCCCACTCTACCTTCTTTCTTTACCCTAGACTTCGTTCTTCAAGGAGACCCATGTGCATTTCCTCTGTTCTGTGCTCTTGAACCCTTGATTCCCTTGTGCCTTTAGTTGAAGTA
>NC_044931.1:15174838-15175678 GCF_003576645.1 Ipomoea triloba | reverse complement strand
GTTCGGGTAGGTGTCGTTCTTATGAACCTAGTGAGGCTAGCTAGGAATCATTCCAACACTCCTATAAGTCCAGGGGATCAGTATTAGACCGGGCGATAACCACTGAACCCGAGTTCAACGATCCAAGTGGTCAAAAGTGGAGAAAGAACTCCAAAGGCCTCACACTTTCTATCTAGGACCAAGTGAAATTTTGAAATATGAATGTAGTTACTCCGTAACTACGGGAAAGAGAGATGTGACAAGTATTTAAGTACCCAAAGGTTTCGGGTGATCTCTCTCTTTGAAAAGTGAAAAGTGATGAGAATCTCATATTGAGGGAAAGGTTTTTCTACTAAAGTGACTACGAGCAAAATGTGTGATTTATGTTTTCTATTACTTACTAGTATGCTTAATTGTTTAACAATACGTTCTTTGGGTAAGTAAATAATTATCAAATGACCTCGTCAAGAAGGAAATGGTACGAGATGGTATTACATTTTGTCTATTGTGTGTACAAGTTACTATTTATAACTGTTGCAGGTAGAATTTCTGCCGATGAGTGAGGTATAGGGTGTCCATGCAATAATTTTACAAAACCTTTATTTAGTTTTGAATAACCCGCGGATATCCTTACTTAGCCGTCGCGCTAACAGGTGGATAGTTGGTTGGCGTGTGTACATCGTTCCCCTTTTCCATTCTCTTACAACTCTCTTGATCAAAACATATGGTTGCCTAAAACATTGTGTAGCTATCTTTTGACACTTATGCATTTGGGGACAAGCAAACTAAATTGTGAAAACTTTTGATAAGTGTCAAAAGATACGTGTTTTCAAGGTCAATTTGAAGGTACTCTATGCGAAG
>NC_044931.1:15171584-15173838 GCF_003576645.1 Ipomoea triloba | reverse complement strand
TTTGAGTGAGTTAGGTTGAGGTAACCTAAGTCTCATTTCTATCTTCGGATCCTTATGTGTCCGGCAGTCTGTCTGCCTTTGAGTGAGTTAGGTTGAGATAACCTAAGTCTCATTTCAATCTTCGGATCCTTATGAGTCCGGCAGTCTGCCTGCCTTTGAGTGAGTTAGGTTGAGATAACCTAAGTCTCATTTCGATTTTCGGATCCTTATGAGTCCGGCAGTCTGTTTGCCTTTGAGTGAGTTAGGTTGAGATAACCTAAGTCTCATTTCGATCTTTGGATCCTTATGAGTTCGGCACTCTGTCTACCTTTGATTGAGTTAGGTTGAGATAACCTAAGTCTCATTTCGATCTTCGGATCCTTATGAGTCCGGCAGTCTGCCTGCCTTTGAGTGAGTTAGGTTGAGATAACCTAAGTCTCATTTCGATCCTCGGATCCTTATGAGTCCGGCAGTCTGCCTGCCTTTGACTGAGTTAGGTTGAGATAACCTAAGTCTCATTTCGATCCTCGGATCCTTATGAGTCCGGCAGTCTGCCTGCCTTTGACTGAGTTAGGTTGAGATAACCTAAGTCTCATTTCGATCCTCGGATCCTTATGAGTCCGGCAGTCTGCCTGCCTTTGACTGAGTTAGGTTGAGATAACCTAAGTCTCATTTCGATCCTCGGATCCTTATGAGTCCGGCAGTCTGCCTGCCTTTGACTGAGTTAGGTTGAGATAACCTAAGTCTCATTTCGATCCTCGGATCCTTATGAGTCCGGCAGTCTGCCTGCCTTTGACTGAGTTAGGTTGAGATAACCTAAGTCTCATTTCGATCCTCGGATCCTTATGAGTCCGGCAGTCTGCCTGCCTTTGACTGAGTTAGGTTGAGATAACCTAAGTCTCATTTCGATCCTCGGATCCTTATGAGTCCGGCAGTCTGCCTGCCTTTGACTGAGTTAGGTTGAGATAACCTAAGTCTCATTTCGATCCTCGGATCCTTATGAGTCCGGCAGTCTGCCTGCCTTTGACTGAGTTAGGTTGAGATAACCTAAGTCTCATTTCGATCTTCGGATCCTTATGAGTCCGGCAGTCTGCCTGCCTTTGAGTGAGTTAGGTTGAGGTAACCTAAGTCTCATTTCTATCTTCGGATCCTTATGTGTCCGGCAGTCTGTCTGCCTTTGAGTGAGTTAGGTTGAGATAACCTAAGTCTCATTTCGATCTTCGGATCCTTATGAGTCCGGCAGTCTGCCTGCCTTTGAGTGAGTTAGGTTGAGATAACCTAAGTCTCATTTCGATCTTCGGATCCTTATGAGTCTGGCAGTATGTCTGCCTTTGAGTGAGTTAGGTTGAGATAACCTAAGTCTCATTTCGATCTTAGGATCCTTTTGAGTCCGGCAGTCTGTCTGCCTTTGAGTGAGTTAGGTTGACATAACCTAAGTCTCATTTCATTCTTCGGATCCTTATGAGTCCGATAGTCTGCCTGCCTTTGAGTGAGTTAGGTTGAGATAACCTAAGTCTCATTTCGATCTTCGGATCCTTATGAGTCCGGCAGTCTGTCTGCCTTTGAGTGAGTTAGGTTGAGATAACCTAAGTCTCATTTCGATCCTCGGATCCTTATGAGTCCGGCAGGCTGCCTGCCTTTGAGTGAGTTAGGTTGAGAGAACCTAAGTCTCATTTCGATCCTCGGATCCTTATGAGTCCGGCAGGCTGCCTGCCTTTGAGTGAGTTAGGTTGAGAGAACCTAAGTCTCATTTCGATCCTCGGATCCTTATGAGTCCGGCAGGCTGCCTGCCTTTGAGTGAGTTCGGGTGAGATAACCTAAGTCTCATATCGATCTTCGGATCCTTATGTGTCCGGCAGTCTGTCTGCCTTTGAGTGAGTTAGGTTGAGATAACCTAAGTCTCATTTCGATCTTCGGATCCTTATCAGTCCGACAGTCTGTCTGCCTTTGAGTCAGTTAGGTTGAGATAACCTAAGTCTCATTTCAATCTTCGGATCCTTATGAGTCCGGCAGTCTGCATGCCTTTGAGTGAGTTAGGTTGAGACAACCTAAGTCTCATTTCGATCTTCGGATCCTTATGTGTCCGGCAGTCTGTCTGCATTTGAGTGAGTTAGGTTGAGATAACCTAAGTCTCATTTCGATCTTCGGATCCTTATGAGTCCGACAGTCTGTCTGCCATTGAGTGAGTTAGGTTGAGATAACCTAAGTCTCATTTCGATCTTCAGATCCTTATGAGTCCGGCAGTCTGTCTGCCTTTGAGTGAGTTAGGTTGAGA
>NC_044931.1:15169388-15170584 GCF_003576645.1 Ipomoea triloba | reverse complement strand
CGTTGAGAAGGGCAAGTTGGAACTGATTATGCACATAATGTGCCTGATTAAATGCCTCACCAGGTCTAATTGCTATGAGAATGGGATTAGAACTTTGATCGTAACCAATGTCCACGAGAGTAGCATTGGCATTGACTCGGTTCCCCCACTTCATCGTTGAGATGTTTAGCCAAGAACCTTATAACACTAGAGAAGCATTTGTGCATTGCAATTTCATTTAAATCCTCTTCTTTATCATTGTTTATTCTCAAATCAATTGTTTGTTTTACAATTATATCATGCAAACAAACCAATGAACTCGGTTAGCTTTTAAACACTTGATGATGTTGTGCTTAGCCCCTTGCTACTCTAGTCCTATCTAGCCATTCCTAGAGGACGAAACTCACTAATCAAACCACTAAAAATACAACTTTCACATAATAAATCCTTTAGGGATTTAGATTGAAATTCTATGCATGAATGCTTATATGAATTCAATTTTTAAATCAAGGTTTTGCATTGCTATCTGATTGTGGAAATCGGGAATTACTTGACTCTTATTTGATTAGGGTCCTATTCTGCAAGAGATGTATGGAATTGGAGTTTCAACTATTAGAATAGTGATTCACTATTTCACATTTAAAGGGAAGTTGAAACTGATTATGAACACAATGTGCCTGATTAAATGCCTCACCAGGTCTAATTGCTATGAGAATGAGATTAGAACTATGGTGGTAACCAATGTCCACGAGAGTGGCATTGGCATTGACTCGGTTCCCCCACTTCATCGTTGACCCATGTTTAGCCAAGAACCGTATAACACTAGAGAAGCATTTGTGCATTGCAATTTCATTTAAATCCTCTTCTTTAGAATTGTTTATTCTCAAATCAATTGTTTTACACTCACTAATCAAACCACTAAAAATACAACTTTCACATAATAAATCCTTTAGGGATTTAGATTGAAATTCTATGCATGAATGCTTATATGAATTCAATTTTTAAATCAAGGTTTTGCATTTCTATCTGATTGTGGAAATCAGGAATTACTTGACTCTTATTTGATTAGGGTCCTATTCTGCAAGAGATGTATGGAATTGGAGTTTCAACTATTAGAATAGTGATTCACTATTTCACATTTAAAGGGAAGTTGAAACTGATTATGAACACAATGTGCCTGATTAAATGCCTCACCAGGTCTAATTGCTATGAGAATG
>NC_044931.1:15153832-15157748 GCF_003576645.1 Ipomoea triloba | reverse complement strand
CTATTAGAATAGTGATTCACTATTTCACATTTAAAGGGAAGTTGGAACTGATTATGCACACAATGTGCCTGATTAAATGCCTCACTAGGTCTAATTGCTATGAGAATGGGATTAGAACTTTGGTCGTAACCAATGTCCACGAGAGTGGCATTGGCGTTGACTCGGTTCCCCCACTTCATCGTTGAGCCATGTTTAGCCAAGAACCTTATAACACTAGAGAAGCATTTGTGCATTGCAATTTCATTTAAATCCTCTTCTTTATCATTGTTTATTCTCAAATCAATTGTTTGTTTTACAATTATATCATGCAAACAAACCAATGAACTCGGTTAGCTTTTAAACACTTGATGATGTTGTGCTTAGCCCCTTGCTACTCTAGTCCTATCTAGCCATTCATAGAGGACGAGACTCACTAATCAAACCACTAAAAATACAACTTTCAAATAATAAATCCTTTAGGGATTTAGATTGAAATTCTATGCATGAATGCTTATATGAATTGAATTTTTAAATCAAGGTTTTGCATTGCTTTTAGTATGAATCTGATTGTGGAAATCGGGAATTACTTGACTCTTATTTGATTAGGGTCCTATTCTGCAAGAGATGTATGGAATTGGAGTTTCACCTATTAGAATAGTGATTCACTATTTCACATTTAAAGGGAAGTTGAAACTGATTATGAACACAATGTGCCTGATTAAATGCCTCACCAGGTCTAATTCTTATGAGAATGAGATTAGAACTATGGTGGTAACCAATGTCCACGAGAGTGGCATTGGCATTGACTCGGTTCCCCCACTTCATCGTTGAGCCATGTTTAGCCAAGAACCGTATAACACTAGAGAAGCATTTGTGCATTGCAATTTCATTTAAATCCTCTTCTTTATCATTGTTTATTGTCAATCAATTGTTTGTTTTACAATTATATCATACAAACAAACCAATGAACTCGGTTAGCTTTTAAACACTTGATGATGTTGTGCTTAGCCCTTGCTACTCTAGTCCTATCTAGCCATTCCTAGAGGACGAAACTCACTAATCAAACCACTAAAAATACAACTTTCACATAATAAATCCTTTAGGGATTTAGATCGAAATTCTATGCATGAATGCTTATATGAATTCAATTTTTAAATCAAGGTTTTGCATTGCTTTTAGTATGAATCTGATTGTGGAAATCGGGAATTACTTGACTCTTATTTGATTAGGGTCCTATTCTGCAAGAGATGTATGGAATTGGAGTTTCAACTATTAGAATAGTGATTCACTATTTCACATTTAAAGGGAAGTTGAAACTGATTATGAACACAATGTGCCTGATTAAATGCCTCACCAGGTCTAATTGCTATGAGAATGGGATTAGAACTTTGGTCGTAACCAATGTCCACGAGAGTGGCATTGGCATTGACTCGGTTCCCCCACTTCATCGTTGAGCCATGTTTAGCCAAGAACCTTATAACACTAGAGAAGCATATGTGCATTGCAATTTCATTTAAATCCTCTTCTTTATCATTGTTTATTCTCAAATCAATTGTTTGTTTTACAATTATATCATGCAAACAAACCAATGAACTCGGTTAGCTTTTAAACACTTGATGATGTTGTGCTTAGCCCCTTGCTACTCTAGTCCTATCTAGCCCTTCCTAAAGGACAACACTCACTAATCAAACCACTAAAAATACAACTTTCAAATAATAAATCCATTAGGGATTTAGATTGAAATTCTATGCATGAATGCTTATATGAATTGAATTTTTAAATCAAGGTTTTGCATTGCTTTTAGTATGAATCTGATTGTGGAAATCGGGAATTACTTGACTCTTATTTGATTAGGGTCCTATTCTGCAAGAGATGTATGGAATTGGAGTTTCAACTATTAGAATAGTGATTCACTATTTCACATTTAAAGGGAAGTTGAAACTGATTATGAACACAATGTGCCTGATTAAATGCCTCACCAGGTCTAATTGCTATGAGAATGGGATTAGAACTTTGGTCGTAACCAATGTCCACGAGAGTGGCATTGGCATTGACTCGGTTCCCCCACTTCATCGTTGAGCCATGTTTAGCCAAGAACCTTATAACACTAGAGAAGCATTTGTGCATTGCAATTTCATTTAAATCCTCTTCTTTATCATTGTTTATTCTCAAATCAATTGTTTGTTTTACAATTATATCATGCAAACAAACCAATGAACTCGGTTAGCTTTTAAACACTTGATGATGTTGTGCTTAGCCCCTTGCTACTCTAGTCCTATCTAGCCATTCCTAGAGGACGAAACTCACTAATCAAACCACTAAAAATACAACTTTCAAATAATAAATCCTTTAGGGATTTAGATTGAAATTCTATGCATGAATGCTTATATGAATTGAATTTTTAAATCAAGGTTTTGCATTGCTTTTAGTATGAATCTGATTGTGGAAATCGGGAATTACTTGACTCTTATTTGATTAGGGTCCTATTCTGCAAGAGATGTATGGAATTGGAGTTTCAACTATTAGAATAGTGATTCACTATTTCACATTTAAAGGGAAGTTGAAACTGATTATGAACACAATGTGCCTGATTAAATGCCTCACCAGGTCTAATTGCTATGAGAATGGGATTAGAACTTTGGTCGTAACCAATGTCCACGAGAGTGGCATTGGCATTGACTCGGTTCCCCCACTTCATCGTTGAGCCATGTTTAGCCAAGAACCTTATAACACTAGAGAAGCATTTGTGCATTGCAATTTCATTTAAATCCTCTTCTTTATCATTGTTTATTCTCAAATCAATTGTTTGTTTTACAATTATATCATGCAAACAAACCAATGAACTCGGTTAGCTTTTAAACACTTGATGATGTTGTGCTTAGCCCCTTGCTACTCTAGTCCTATCTAGCCATTCCTAGAGGACGAAACTCACTAATCAAACCACTAAAAATACAACTTTCAAATAATAAATCCTTTAGGGATTTAGATTGAAATTCTATGCATGAATGCTTATATGAATTCAATTTTTAAATCAAGGTTTTGCATTGCTTTTAGTATGAATCTGATTGTGGAAATCGGGAATTACTTGACTCTTATTTGATTAGGGTCCTATTCTGCAAGAGATGTATGGAATTGGAGTTTCAACTATTAGAATAGTGATTCACTATTTCACATTTAAAGGGAAGTTGAAACTGATTATGAACACAATGTGCCTGATTAAATGCCTCACCAGGTCTAATTGCTATGAGAATGGGATTAGAACTTTGGTCGTAACCAATGTCCACGAGAGTGGCATTGGCATTGACTCGGTTCCCCCACTTCATCGTTGAGCCATGTTTAGCCAAGAACCTTATAACACTAGAGAAGCATTTGTGCATTGCAATTTTATTTAAATCCTCTTCTTTATCATTGTTTATTCTCAAATCAATTGTTTGTTTTACAATTATATCATGCAAACAAACCAATGAACTCGGTTAGCTTTTAAACACTTGATGATGTTGTGCTTAGCCCCTTGCTACTCTAGACCTATCTAGCCCTTCCTAAAGGACAACACTCACTAATCAAACCACTAAAAATACAACTTTCAAATAATAAATCCATTAGGGATTTAGATTGAAATTCTATGCATGAATGCTTATATGAATTGAATTTTTAAATCAAGGTTTTGCATTGCTTTTAGTATGAATCTGATTGTGGAAATAGGGAATTACTTCACACTAATTTGATTAGGGCCCTATTATGCAAGAGCTTTATGGAATTGGAGTTTCACCTATGAGAATAGTGATTCACTATTTAACACTTTTTCAACCAGGAAGGCATATTGCTCATGAGTTACTCAAATTTCATTAGAAAAACCTCATTTCAAAAAATCTCTCTCTTCTAAGATGGATTATCTCTATGAGATAAATTATCTTAAAGAGGACCAAAAAATAGAAGA
>NC_044931.1:15152598-15152832 GCF_003576645.1 Ipomoea triloba | reverse complement strand
GATGCGATCATACCAGCACTAATGCACCGGATCCCATCAGAACTCCGAAGTGAAGCGTGCTTGGGCGAGAGTAGTACTAGGATGGGTGACCCCCTGCGAAGTTCTCGTGTTGCATCCCCCACCCTCTTTTTAATCTTTCTTATAAACCGCTGGACCGCTCGCAAAGGGTACTATCCTTTTAAACCGCTAAACCGCTAAGCGAGAGAAGTTGCGCGGAGAGAGAGGGTCAAGTAC
>NC_044931.1:15150659-15150934 GCF_003576645.1 Ipomoea triloba | reverse complement strand
TTTTAAACCGCTGGACCGCTCGCTAAGGGTACTATCCTTTTAAACCGCTAAACCGCTAAGCGAGAGAAGTTGCGCGGAGAGAGAGGGTCAAGTACATTTTGCGCGCAGTACGTGACGGATGCGATCATACCAGCACTAATGCACCGGATCCCATCAGAACTCCGAAGTTAAGCGTGTATGGGCGAGAGTAGTACTAGGATGGGTGACCCCCTGGGAAGTCCTCGTGTTGCATCCCCACCCTCTTTTTAATCTTTCTTTTAAACCGCTGGACCGCT
>NC_044931.1:15149082-15149659 GCF_003576645.1 Ipomoea triloba | reverse complement strand
ACAAGAAGCTCGATAAGACTCCTTATGAGCTGTGGAAAGGTAGGAAACCTTCCTACCAATACCTCAAAGTGTGGGGGTGTCTTGCCAAAGTTTTGGTACCAACACCAAAGAAAATAAAGATAGGTCCAAAGACGGTGGACTGTATCTTTATTGGATATGCACACAATAGTAGTGCTTATAGGTTCTTAGTACACGAATCCCATAATCCGGATGTACATAAGAACACTATAATTGAATCAAGGAATGCAAGTTTCTTTGAAAATGTATTTCCTTGTAGGTCTAATGAAAGACCAAACACGTCACTTCGAGAGGTCGAGAGACCTAGTGCGTCACTTCGAGAGGTCGGCAGACCAAGTACGTTACTTCGAAAGGTTAACATACCTAGTATGTCACTTCGAGAGGTCGACGGACCGATTATGTCACTTCGAGAGATGGACGAACCAGGTACATCACTTCGAGAAGTTGATGCTACTATGGACCATGGTGTCGGGCATTCTGAGGAAATACCCGAGCTTGAGCCGAGACGTAGTAAACGGGCGAGAGTTGAAAAATCATTTGGTCCCGATTTTCTAACTTA
>NC_044931.1:15147556-15148082 GCF_003576645.1 Ipomoea triloba | reverse complement strand
TGTGATTGGGTTCATTACCCCCGTGATTGGGTTCATTACCCCGTGATTGGGTTCATTACCCCCGTGATTGGGTTGATTACCCCTGTGATTGGACTTCGGTCCCTGTGATTGGGTTTTTACCCCTGTGTACCTGGCTTCTGATTGGGGTTGGGTTCGGTATGACGGTTGGTGTGAGGATCTGGGTGGTTGGTGTTGAGAGTTCCTTCTCGGTTCTTTGGTTTGTGAGTCCTTGTGCATTCGGTTGTTATTTCGTTGTTCTCAGTTATGGTTGGTTGTTTCTTATGATTGTGTTCAGTTGGTATCTTGGTTATGGTTCGTAGTTGTCTTATGCTTTCGTTGTCGGATATTGGCTTTGTTTGGATGAGTCTTGGTTTATGATTTGTTCAGCTTATTGTTGTTGAGTATCTGTTTTGAACTATTGAACAGTTCGTTGGTGTTTATATTCTATATGGGTGTGTAAACCTATTTACCAGCTTATGTATATCTATATCTCCTTGCGGGTGTGAATGGTGGTTGCTTAGCATTC
>NC_044931.1:15115178-15146556 GCF_003576645.1 Ipomoea triloba | reverse complement strand
TTTCTTTCTTTAATTGATTACTTTTGTTTTACTTTTGTCAAACCTCTTCACCATGATTTCTTTTGCTTTGAGTGAATCTTGTAACTCTTGTCGCTTAGCATCATAAAACTCACACGCTTGAATCGGTTCTAATTTGCCATCCTATAGAACACGACACTTGGCGAACTATTTCTCTGTTTTATAAAACCAAAACGTCAAAACTACAAAATCACTAATATACATAACTCTCAAGGAGATCAAAAGACTCCCACTACAAGGCAATGATTGGCAAATCTTCTCCGTTCATATATCTTGTGTGGTTGATGTTTATCTTGATTTGCTTCTATTTACGACAAGGCTAGGTAGTAAAGTTATGTTGCGAGATATCGGGCCTATACGAGTCCTAATCGGCCACATCCCCTCGCTTTGTCCGGGATGACGAGGCCCGGGAGAAGTNAATTGATTACTTTTGTTTTACTTTTGTCAAACCTCTTCACCATGATTCCTTTTTCTTTGAGTGAATCTTGTAACTCTTGTCTCTTAACATCGTAAAACTCACACGCTTGAATCGGTTCTAATTTGCTATCCTTGAGAACACGACACTCGGCGAACTACTTCTCCGTTTTATTAAAACCAAAACGTCAAAACTACAAAATCATTAATATACATAACTCTCAAGGAGATCAAAATACTCCCACTACAAGGCAATGATTGGCAAATCTTCTCCGTTCATATATCTTGTGTGGTTGATGTTTATCTTGATTTGCTTCTATTTACGACAAGGCTAGGTAGTAAAGTTATGTTGCGAGATATCGGGCCTATACGAGTCCTAATCGGCCACATCCCCTCGCTTTGTCCGGGATGACGAGGCCCGGGAGAAGTGGTAGATCAAGTGTTTGTTAAAATTCCCCATCCGACTGAGGAGCCGGGAGTCCGAAGTGTGACGCCAATCGGTGATGGTGCCGAGGGCTCCCTTGATAGAAACCTAGTTGCATTGCCTAGAACACCCTATAGTAGTATCAAACATGACACCTAGATAGGACATCCATCTCCTTTCTTTCTTTAATTGATTACTTTTGTTTTACTTTTGTCAAACCTCTTCACCATGATTCCTTTTGCTTTGAGTGAATCTTGTAACTCTTGTCTCTTAACATCATAAAACTCACACGCTTGAATCGGTTCTAATTTGCCATCCTTGAGAACACGACACTCGGCGAACTACTTCTCCGTTTTATTAAAACCAAAACGTCAAAACTACAAAATCACTAATATACATAACTCTCAAGGAGATCAAAAGACTCCCACTACAAGGCAATGATTGGCAAATCTTCTCCGTTCATATATCTTGTGTGGTTGATGTTTATCTTGATTTGCTTCTATTTACGACAAGGCTAGGTAGTAAAGTTATGTTGCGAGATATCGGGCCTATACGAGTCCTAATCGGCCACATCCCCTCGCTTTGTCCGGGATGACGAGGCCCGGGAGAAGTGGTAGATCAAGTGTTTGTTAAAATTCCCCATCCGACTGAGGAGCCGGGAGTCCGAAGTGTGACGCCAATCGGTGATGGTGCCGAGGGCTCCCTTGATAGAAACCTAGTTGCATTGCCTAGAACACCCTATAGTAGTATCAAACATGACACCTAGATAGGACATCCATCTCCTTTCTTTCTTTAATTGATTACTTTTGTTTTACTTTTGTCAAACCTCTTCACCATGATTTCTTTTGCTTTGAGTGAATCTTGTAACTCTTGTCTCTTAACATCATAAAACTCACACGCTTGATTCGGTTCTAATTTGCCATCCTTGAGAACACGACACTCGGCGAACTACTTCTCCGTTTTATTAAAACCAAAACGTCAAAACTACAAAATCACTATTATACATAACTCTCAAGGAGATCAAAAGACTCCCACTACAAGGCAATGATTGGCAAATCTTCTCCGTTCATATATCTTGTGTGGTTGATGTTTATCTTGATTTGCTTCTATTTACGACAAGGCTAGGTAGTAAAGTTATGTTGCGAGATATCGGGCCTATACGAGTCCTAATCGGCCACATCCCCTCGCTTTGTCCGGGATGACGAGGCCCGGGAGAAGTGGTAGATCAAGTGTTTGTTAAAATTCCCCATCCGACTGAGGAGCCGGGAGTCCGAAGTGTGACGCCAATCGGTGATGGTGCCGAGGGCTCCCTTGATAGAAACCTAGTTGCATTGCCTAGAACACCCTATAGTAGTATCAAACATGACACCTAGATAGGACATCCATCTCCTTTCTTTCTTTAATTGATTACTTTTGTTTTACTTTTGTCAAACCTCTTCACCATGATTTCTTTTGCTTTGAGTGAATCTTGTAACTCTTGTCTCTTAACATCATAAAACTCACACGCTTGATTCGGTTCTAATTTGCCATCCTTGAGAACACGACACTCGGCGAACTACTTCTCCGTTTTATTAAAACCAAAACGTCAAAACTACAAAATCACTAATATACATAACTCTCAAGGAGATCAAAAGACTCCCACTACAAGGCAATGATTGGCAAATCTTCTCCGTTCATATATCTTGTGTGGTTGATGTTTATCTTGATTTGCTTCTATTTACGACAAGGCTAGGTAGTAAAGTTATGTTGCGAGATATCGGGCCTATACGAGTCCTAATCGGCCACATCCCCTCGCTTTGTCCGGGATGACGAGGCCCGGGAGAAGTGGTAGATCAAGTGTTTGTTAAAATTCCCCATCCGACTGAGGAGCCGGGAGTCCGAAGTGTGACGCCAATCGGTGATGGTGCCGAGGGCTCCCTTGATAGAAACCTAGTTGCATTGCCTAGAACACCCTATAGTAGTATCAAACATGACACCTAGATAGGACATCCATCTCCTTTCTTTCTTTAATTGATTACTTTTGTTTTACTTTTGTCAAACCTCTTCACCATGATTTCTTTTGCTTTGAGTGAATCTTGTAACTCTTGTCTCTTAACATCATAAAACTCACACGCTTGATTCGGTTCTAATTTGCCATCCTTGAGAACACGACACTCGGCGAACTACTTCTCCGTTTTATTAAAACCAAAACGTCAAAACTACAAAATCACTAATATACATAACTCTCAAGGAGATCAAAAGACTCCCACTACAAGGCAATGATTGGCAAATCTTCTCCGTTCATATATCTTGTGTGGTTGATGTTTATCTTGATTTGCTTCTATTTACGACAAGGCTAGGTAGTAAAGTTATGTTGCGAGATATCGGGCATATAATAGTCCTAATCGGCCACCTCCCCTCGCTTTGTCCAGGATGACGAGGCCCGGGAGAAGTGGTAGATCAAGTGTTTGTTAAAATGCCCCATCCGACTGAGGAGCCGGGAGTCCGAAGTGTGACGCCAATCGGTGATGGTGCCGAGGGCTCCCTTGATAGAAACCTAGTTGCATTGCCTAGAACACCCTATAGTAGTATCAAACATGACACCTAGATAGGACATCCATCTCCTTTCTTTCTTTAATTGATTACTTTTGTTTTACTTTTGTCAAACCTCTTCACCATGATTTCTTTTGCTTTGAGTGAATCTTGTAACTCTTGTCTCTTAACATCATAAAACTCACACGCTTGATTCGGTTCTAATTTGCCATCCTTGAGAACACGACACTCGGCGAACTACTTCTCCGTTTTATTAAAACCAAAACGTCAAAACTACAAAATCACTAATATACATAACTCTCAAGGAGATCAAAAGACTCCCACTACAAGGCAATGATTGGCAAATCTTCTCCGTTCATATATCTTGTGTGGTTGATGTTTATCTTGATTTGCTTCTATTTACGACAAGGCTAGGTAGTAAAGTTATGTTGCGAGATATCGGGCCTATACGAGTCCTAATCGGCCACATCCCCTCGCTTTGTCCGGGATGACGAGGCCCGGGAGAAGTGGTAGATCAAGTGTTTGTTAAAATTCCCCATCCGACTGAGGAGCCGGGAGTCCGAAGTGTGACGCCAATCGGTGATGGTGCCGAGGGCTCCCTTGATAGAAACCTAGTTGCATTGCCTAGAACACCCTATAGTAGTATCAAACATGACACCTAGATAGGACATCCATCTCCTTTCTTTCTTTAATTGATTACTTTTGTTTTACTTTTGTCAAACCTCTTCACCATGATTTCTTTTGCTTTGAGTGAATCTTGTAACTCTTGTCTCTTAACATCATAAAACTCACACGCTTGATTCGGTTCTAATTTGCCATCCTTGAGAACACGACACTCGGCGAACTACTTCTCCGTTTTATTAAAACCAAAACGTCAAAACTACAAAATCACTAATATACATAACTCTCAAGGAGATCAAAAGACTCCCACTACAAGGCAATGATTGGCAAATCTTCTCCGTTCATATATCTTGTGTGGTTGATGTTTATCTTGATTTGCTTCTATTTACGACAAGGCTAGGTAGTAAAGTTATGTTGCGAGATATCGGGCCTATACGAGTCCTAATCGGCCACATCCCCTCGCTTTGTCCGGGATGACGAGGCCCGGGAGAAGTGGTAGATCAAGTGTTTGTTAAAATTCCCCATCCGACTGAGGAGCCGGGAGTCCGAAGTGTGACGCCAATCGGTGATGGTGCCGAGGGCTCCCTTGATAGAAACCTAGTTGCATTGCCTAGAACACCCTATAGTAGTATCAAACATGACACCTAGATAGGACATCCATCTCCTTTCTTTCTTTAATTGATTACTTTTGTTTTACTTTTGTCAAACCTCTTCACCATGATTTCTTTTGCTTTGAGTGAATCTTGTAACTCTTGTCTCTTAACATCATAAAACTCACACGCTTGATTCGGTTCTAATTTGCCATCCTTGAGAACACGACACTCGGCGAACTACTTCTCCGTTTTATTAAAACCAAAACGTCAAAACTACAAAATCACTAATATACATAACTCTCAAGGAGATCAAAAGACTCCCACTACAAGGCAATGATTGGCAAATCTTCTCCGTTCATATATCTTGTGTGGTTGATGTTTATCTTGATTTGCTTCTATTTACGACAAGGCTAGGTAGTAAAGTTATGTTGCGAGATATCGGGCCTATACGAGTCCTAATCGGCCACATCCCCTCGCTTTGTCCGGGATGACGAGGCCCGGGAGAAGTGGTAGATCAAGTGTTTGTTAAAATTCCCCATCCGACTGAGGAGCCGGGAGTCCGAAGTGTGACGCCAATCGGTGATGGTGCCGAGGGCTCCCTTGATAGAAACCTAGTTGCATTGCCTAGAACACCCTATAGTAGTATCAAACATGACACCTAGATAGGACATCCATCTCCTTTCTTTCTTTAATTGATTACTTTTGTTTTACTTTTGTCAAACCTCTTCATCATGATTTCTTTTGCTTTGAGTGAATCTTGTAACTCTTGTCTCTTAACATCATAAAACTCACACGCTTGAATCGGTTCTAATTTGCCATCCTTGAGAACACGACACTCGGCGAACTACTTCTCCGTTTTATTAAAACCAAAACGTCAAAACTACAAAATCACTAATATACATAACTCTCAAGGAGATCAAAAGACTCCCACTACAAGGCAATGATTGGCAAATCTTCTCCGTTCATATATCTTGTGTGGTTGATGTTTATCTTGATTTGCTTCTATTTACGACAAGGCTAGGTAGTAAAGTTATGTTGCGAGATATCGGGCCTATACGAGTCCTAATCGGCCACATCCCCTCGCTTTGTCCAGGATGACGAGGCCCGGGAGAAGTGGTAGATCAAGTGTTTGTTAAAATTCCCCATCCGACTGAGGAGCCGGGAGTCCGAAGTGTGACGCCAATCGGTGATGGTGCCGAGGGCTCCCTTGATAGAAACCTAGTTGCATTGCCTAGAACACCCTATAGTAGTATCAAACATGACACCTAGATAGGACATCCATCTCCTTTCTTTCTTTAATTGATTACTTTTGTTTTACTTTTGTCAAACCTCTTCATCATGATTCCTTTTGCTTTGAGTGAATCTTGTAACTCTTGTCTCTTAACATCATAAAACTCACACGCTTGAATTGGTTCTAATTTGCCATCCTTGAGAACATGACACTCGGCGAACTACTTCTCCGTTTTATTAAAACCAAAACTTCAAAACTACAAAATCACTATTATACATAACTCTCAAGGAGATCAAAAGACTCCCACTACAAGGCAATGATTGGCAAATCTTCTCCGTTCATATATCTTGGGTGGTTGATGTTTATCTTGATTTGCGTCTATTTACGACAAGGCTAGGTAGTAAAGTTATGTTGCGAGATATCGGGCCTATACGAGTCCTAATCGGCCACATCCCCTCGCTTTGTCCGGGATGACGAGGCCCGGGAGAAGTGGTAGATCAAGGGTTTGTTAAAATTCCCCATCCGAGTGAGGAGCCGGGAGTCAGAAGTGTGACGCCAATCGGTGATGGTGCCAAGGGCTCCCTTGATAGAAACCTAGTTGCATTGCCTAGAACACCCTATAGTAGTATAATCCATCTCCTTTCTTTCTTTAATTGATTACTTTTGTTTTACTTTTGTCAAACCTCTTCACCATGATTTCTTTTGCTTTGAGTGAATCTTGTAACTCTTGTCGCTTAACATCATAAAACTCACACGCTTGATTCGGTTCTAATTTGCCATCCTTGAGAACACGACACTCGGCGAACTACTTCTCCGTTTTATTAAAACCAAAACGTCAAAACTACAAAATCACTAATATACATAACTCTCAAGGAGATCAAAAGACTCCCACTACAAGGCAATGATTGGCAAATCTTCTCCGTTCATATATCTTGTGTGGTTGATGTTTATCTTGATTTGCTTCTATTTACGACAAGGCTAGGTAGTAAAGTTATGTTGCGAGATATCGGGCCTATACGAGTCCTAATCGGCCACATCCCCTCGCTTTGTCCGGGATGACGAGGCCCGGGAGAAGTGGTAGATCAAGTGTTTGTTAAAATTCTCATCCGACTGAGGAGCCGGGAGTCCGAAGTGTGACGCCAATCGGTGATGGTGCCGAGGGCTCCCTTGATAGAAACCTAGTTACATTGCCTAGAACACCCTATAGTAGTATCAAACATGACACCTAGATAGGACATCCATCTCCTTTCTTTCTTTAATTGATTACTTTTGTTTTACTTTTGTCAAACCTCTTCACCATGATTTCTTTTGCTTTGAGTGAATCTTGTAACTCTTGTCGCTTAACATCATAAAACTCACACGCTTGATTCGGTTCTAATTTGCCATCCTTGAGAACACGACAGTCGGCGAACTACTTCTCCGTTTTATAAAAACCAAAACGTCAAAACTACAAAATCACTAATATACATAACTCTCAAGTAGATGAAAAGACTCCCACTACAAGGCAATGATTGGCAAATCTTCTTCGTTCATATATCTTGTGTGGTTGATGTTTATCTTGATTTGCTTCTATTTACGATAAGGCTAGGTAGTAAAGTTATGTTGCGAGATATCGGGCCTATACGAGTCCTAATCGGCCACATCCCCTCGCTTTGTCCGGGATCACGAGGCCCGGGAGAAGTGGTAGATCAAGTGTTTGTTAAAATTCCCCATCCGACTGAGGAGCCGGGAGTCCGAAGTGTGACGCCAATCGGTGATGGTGCCGAGGGCTCCCTTGATAGAAACCTAGTTGCATTGCCTAGAACACCCTATAGTAGTATCAAACATGACACCTAGATAGGACATCCATCTCCTTTCTTTCTTTAATTGATTACTTTTGTTTTACTTTTGTCAAACCTCTTCACCATGATTCCTTTTGCTTTGAGTGAATCTTGTAACTCTTGTCTCTTAACATCATAAAACTCACACGCTTGATTCGGTTCTAATTTGCCATCCTTGAGAACACGACACTCGGCGAACTACTTCTCCGTTTTATTAAAACCAAAACGTCAAAACTACAAAATCACTAATATACATAACTCTCAAGGAGATCAAAAGACTCCCACTACAAGGCAATGATTGGCAAATCTTCTCCGTTCATATATCTTGTGTGGTTGATGTTTATCTTGATTTGCTTCTATTTACGACAAGGCTAGGTAGTAAAGTTATGTTGCGAGATATCGGGCCTATACGAGTCCTAATCGGCCACATCCCCTCGCTTTGTCCGGGATGACGAGGCCCGGGAGAAGTGGTAGATCAAGTGTTTGTTAAAATTCCCCATCCGACTGAGGAGCCGGGAGTCCGAAGTGTGACGCCAATCGGTGATGGTGACAAGGGCTCCCTTGATAGAAACCTAGTTGCATTGCCTAGAACACCCTATAGTAGTATCAAACATGACACCTAGATAGGACATCCATCTCCTTTCTTTCTTTAATTGATTACTTTTGTTTTACTTTTGTCAAACCTCTTCACCATGATTTCTTTTGCTTTGAGTGAATCTTGTAACTCTTGTCTCTTAACATCATAAAACTCACACGCTTGATTCGGTTCTAATTTGCCATCCTTGAGAACACGACACTCGGCGAACTACTTCTCCGTTTTATTAAAACCAAAACGTCAAAACTACAAAATCACTAATATACATAACTCTCAAGGAGATCAAAAGACTCCCACTACAAGGCAATGATTGGCAAATCTTCTCCGTTCATATATCTTGTGTGGTTGATGTTTATCTTGATTTGCTTCTATTTACGACAAGGCTAGGTAGTAAAGTTATGTTGCGAGATATCGGGCCTATACGAGTCCTAATCGGCCACATCCCCTCGCTTTGTCCGGGATGACGAGGCCCGGGAGAAGTGGTAGATCAAGTGTTTGTTAAAATTCCCATCCGACTGAGGAGCCGGGAGTCCGAAGTGTGACGCCAATCGGTGATGGTGCCGAGGGCTCCCTTGATAGAAACCTAGTTACATTGCCTAGAACACCCTATAGTAGTATCAAACATGACACCTAGATAGGACATCCATCTCCTTTCTTTCTTTAATTGATTACTTTTGTTTTACTTTTGTCAAACCTCTTCATCATGATTCCTTTTGCTTTGAGTGAATCTTGTAACTCTTGTCTCTTAACATCATAAAACTCACACGCTTGATTCGGTTCTAATTTGCCATCCTTGAGAACACGACACTCGGCGAACTACTTCTCCGTTTTATTAAAACCAAAACGTCAAAACTACAAAATCACTAATATACATAACTCTCAAGGAGATCAAAAGACTCCCACTACAAGGCAATGATTGGCAAATCTTCTCCGTTCATATATCTTGTGTGGTTGATGTTTATCTTGATTTGCTTCTATTTACGACAAGGCTAGGTAGTAAAGTTATGTTGCGAGATATCGGGCCTATACGAGTCCTAATCGGCCACATCCCCCCACGCTTTGTCCAGGATGACGAGGCCGGGAGAAGTGGTAGATCAAGTGTTTGTTAAAATGCCCCATTCGACTGAGGAGCCGGGAGTCCGAAGTGTGACGCCAATCGGTGATGGTGCCGAGGGCTCCCTTGATAGAAACCTAGTTACATTGCCTAGAACACCCTATTGTAGTATCAAACATGACACCTAGATAGGACATCCATCTCCTTTCTTTCTTTAATTGATTACTTTTGTTTTACTTTTGTCAAACCTCTTCATCATGATTCCTTTTGCTTTGAGTGAATCTTGTAACTCTTGTCTCTTAACATCATAAAACTCACACGCTTGAATCGGTTCTAATTTGCCATCCTTGAGAACACGACACTCGGCGAACTACTTCTCCGTTTTATTAAAACAAAAACGTCAAAACTACAAAATCACTAATATACATAACTCTCAAGGAGATCAAAAGACTCCCACTACAAGGCAATGATTGGCAAATCTTCTCCGTTCAAATATCTTGTGTGGTTGATGTTTATCTTGCTTTGCTTCTATTTACGACAAGGCTAGGTAGTATAGTTATGTTGCGAGATATCGGGCCTATACGAGTCCTAATCGGCCACCTCCCCTCGCTTTGTCCAGGATGACGAGGCCGGGAGAAGTGGTAGATCAAGTGTTTGTTAAAATGCCCCATTCGACTGAGGAGCCGGGAGTCCGAAGTGTGACGCCAATCGGTGATGGTGCCGAGGGCTCCCTTGATAGAAACCTAGTTGCATTGCCTAGAACACCCTATAGTAGAATAATCCATCTCCTTTCTTTCTTTAATTGATTACTCTTGTTTTACTTTTGTCAAACCTCTTCATCATGATTCCTTTTGCTTTGAGTGAATCTTGTAACTCTTGTCGCTTAACATCATAAACCTCACACGCTTGATTCGGTTCTAATTTGTCATCCTTGAGAACACGACACTCGGCGAACTACTTCTCCGTTTTATAAAAACCAAAACGTCAAAACTACAACCTCACTAATATCCATACCTCTCAAGGAGATCAAAAGACTCCCACTACAAGGCATTGATTGGCAAATCTTCTCCGTTCAAATATCTTGTGTGGTTGATGTTTATCTTGCTTTGCTTCTATTTACGACAAGGCTAGGTAGTATAGTTATGTTGCGAGATATCGGGCCTATACGAGTCCTAATCGGCCACCTCCCCTCGCTTTGTCCAGGATGACGAGGCCCGGGAGAAGTGGTAGATCAAGTGTTTGTTAAAATGCCCCATTCGACTGAGGAGCCGGGAGTCCGAAGTGTGACGCCAATCGGTGATGGTGCCGAGGGCTCCCTTGATAGAAACCTAGTTACATTGCCTAGAACACCCTATAGTAGTATAATCCATCTCCTTTCTTTCTTTAATTGATTACTCTTGTTTTACTTTTGTCAAACCTCTTCATCATGATTCCTTTTGCTTTGAGTGAATCTTGTAACTCTTGTCGCTTAACATCATAAACCTCACACGCTTGATTCGGTTCTAATTTGTCATCCTTGAGAACACGACACTCGGCGAACTACTTCTCCGTTTTATAAAAACCAAAACGTCAAAACTACAACCTCACTAATATCCATACCTCTCAAGGAGATCAAAAGACTCCCACTACAAGGCATTGATTGGCAAATCTTCTCCGTTCAAATATCTTGTGTGGTTGATGTTTATCTTGATTTGCTTCTATTTACGACAAGGCTAGGTAGTAAGTTATGTTGCGAGATATCGGGCCTATACGAGTCCTAATCGGCCACATCCCCTCGCTTTGTCCGGGATGACGAGGCCCGGGAGAAGTGGTAGATCAAGTGTTTGTTAAAATTCCCATCCGACTGAGGAGCCAGGAGTCCGAAGTGTGACGCCAATCGGTGATGGTGCCGAGGGCTCCCTTGATAGAAACCTAGTTACATTGCCTAGAACACCCTATAGTAGTATCAAACATGACACCTAGATAGGACATCCATCTCCTTTCTTTCTTTAATTGATTACTTTTGTTTTACTTTTGTCAAACCTCTTCACCATGATTCCTTTTGCTTTGAGTGAATCTTGTAACTCTTGTCTCTTAACATCATAAAACTCACACGCTTGAATCGGTTCTAATTTGCCATCTTTGAGAACACGACACTCGGCGAACTACTTCTCCGTTTTATTAAAACCAAAACGTCAAAACTACAAAATCACTAATATACACAACTCTCAAGGAGATGAAAAGACTCCCACTACAAGGCAATGATTGGCAAATCTTCTCCGTTCATATATCTTGTGTGGTTGATGTTTATCTTGATTTGCTTCTATTTACGACAAGGCTAGGTAGTAAAGTTATGTTGCGAGATATCGGGCCTATACGAGTCCTAATCGGCCACATCCCCCCTCGCATTGTCCAGGATGACGAGGCCGGGAGAAGTGGTAGATCAAGTGTTTGTTAAAATGCCCCATTCGACTGAGGAGCCGGGAGTCCGAAGTGTGACGCCAATCGGTGATGGTGCCGAGGGCTCCCTTGATAGAAACCTAGTTACATTGCCTAGAACACCCTATTGTAGTATCAAACATGACACCTAGATAGGACATCCATCTCCTTTCTTTCTTTAATTGATTACTTTTGTTTTACTTTTGTCAAACCTCTTCATCATGATTCCTTTTGCTTTGAGTGAATCTTGTAACTCTTGTCTCTTAACATCATAAAACTCACACGCTTGAATCGGTTCTAATTTGCCAACCTTGAGAACACGACACTCGGCGAACTACTTCTCCGTTTTATTAAAACCAAAACGTCAAAACTACAAAATCACTAATATACATAACTCTCAAGGAGATCAAAAGACTCCCACTACAAGGCAATGATTGGCAAATCTTCTCCGTTCATATATCTTGTGTGGTTGATGTTTATCTTGATTTGCTTCTATTTACGACAAGGCTAGGTAGTAAAGTTATGTTGGGAGATATCGGGCCTATACGAGTCCTAATCGTCCACATCCCTCGCTTTGTCCAGGATGACGAGGCCCGGGAGAAGTGGTAGATCAAGTGTTTGTTAAAATTCCCCATCCGACTGAGGAGCCGGGAGTCCGAAGTGTGACGCCAATCGGTGATGGTGCCGAGGGCTCCCTTGATAGAAACCTAGTTGCATTGCCTAGAACACCCTATAGTAGTATCAAACATGACACCTAGATAGGACATCCATCTCCTTTCTTTCTTTAATTGAATACTTTTGTTTTACTTTTGTCAAACCTCTTCACCATGATTCCTTTTGCTTTGAGTGAATCTTGTAACTCTTGTCTCTTAACATCATAAAACTCACACGCTTGATTCGGTTCTAATTTGCCATCCTTGAGAACACGACACTCGGCGAACTACTTCTCCGTTTTATTAAAACCAAAACGTCAAAACTACAAAATCACTAATATACATAACTCTCAAGGAGATCAAAAGACTCCCACTACAAGGCAATGATTGGCAAATCTTCTCCGTTCATATATCTTGTGTGGTTGATGTTTATCTTGATTTGCTTCTTTTTACGACAAGGCTAGGTAGTAAAGTTATGTTGCGAGATATCGGGCCTATACGAGTCCTAATCGGCCACCTCCCCTCGCTTTGTCCAGGATGACGAGGCCCGGGAGAAGTGGTACATCAAGTGTTTGTTAAAATGCCCCATCCGACTGAGGAGCCGGGAGTCCGAAGTGTGACGCCAATCGGTGATGGTGCCGAGGGCTCCCTTGATAGAAACCTAGTTGCATTGCCTAGAACACCCTATAGTAGTATCAAACATGACACCTAGATAGGACATCCATCTCCTTTCTTTCTTTAATTGATTACTTTTGTTTTACTTTTGTCAAACCTCTTCACCATGATTCCTTTTGCTTTGAGTGAATCTTGTAACTCTTGTCTCTTAACATCATAAACCTCACACGCTTGATTCGGTTCTAATTTGCCATCCTTGAGAACACGACACTCGGCGAACTACTTCTCCGTTTTATTAAAACCAAAACGTCAAAACTACAAAATCACTAATATACATAACTCTCAAGGAGATCAAAAGACTCCCACTACAAGGCAATGATTGGCAAATCTTCTCCGTTCATATATCTTGTGTGGTTGATGTTTATCTTGATTTGCTTCTATTTACGACAAGGCTAGGTAGTAAAGTTATGTTGCGAGATATCGGGCCTATATGAGTCGTAATCGGCCACATCCCCTCGCTTTATCCAGGATGACGAGGCCCGGGAGAAGTGTTAGATCAAGTGTTTGTTAGAATTCCCCATCCGACTGAGGAACCGGGAGTCCGAAGTGTGACGCCAATCGGTGATGGTGCCGAGGGCTCCCTTGATAGAAACCTAGTTGCATTGCCTAGAACACCCTATAGTAGTATCAAACATGACACCTAGATAGGACATCCATCTCCTTTCTTTCTTTAATTGATTACTTTTGTTTTACTTTTGTCAAACCTCTTCACCATGATTCCTTTTGCTTTGAGTGAATCTTGTAACTCTTGTCTCTTAACATCATAAAACTCACACGCTTGATTCGGTTCTAATTTGCCATCCTTGAGAACACGACACTCGGCGAACTACTTCTCCGTTTTATTAAAACCAAAACGTCAAAACTACAAAATCACTAATATACATAACTCTCAAGGAGATGAAAAGACTCCCACAGAAAGGCAATGATTGGCAAATCTTCTCCGTTCATATATCTTGTGTGGTTGATGTTTATCTTGATTTGCTTCTATTTACGACAAGGCTAGGTAGTAAAGTTATGTTGCGAGATATCGGGCCTATACGAGTCCTAATCGGCCACATCCCCTCGCTTTGTCCGGGATGACGAGGCCCGGGAGAAGTGGTAGATCAAGTGTTTGTTAAAATTCCCCATCCGACTGAGGAGCCGGGAGTCCGAAGTGTGACGCCAATCGGTGATGATGCCGAGGGCTCCCTTGATAGAAACCTAGTTGCATTGCCTAGAACACCCTATAGTAGTATAATCCATCTCCTTTCTTTCTTTAATTGATTACTTTTGTTTTACTTTTGTCAAACCTCTTCATCATGATTCCTTTTGCTTTGAGTGAATCTTGTAACTCTTGTCGCTTAACATCATAAACCTCACACGCTTGATTCGGTTCTAATTTGCCATCCTTGAGAACACGACAGTCGGCGAACTACTTCTCCGTTTTATAAAAACCAAAACGTCAAAACTACAAAATCACTAATATACATAACTCTCAAGGAGATCAAAAGACTCCCACTACAAGGCAATGATTGGCAAATCTTCTCCGTTCATATATCTTGTGTGGTTGATGTTTATCTTGATTTGCTTCTATTTACGACAAGGCTAGGTAGTAAAGTTATGTTGCGAGATATCGGGCCTATATGAGTCGTAATCGGCCACATCCCCTCGCTTTAATCCAGGATGACGAGGCCCGGGAGAAGTGGTAGATCAAGTGTTTGATAAAATTCCCCATCCGACTGAGGAACCGGGAGTCCGAAGTGTGACGCCAATCGGTGATGGTGCCGAGGGCTCCCTTGATAGAAACCTAGTTGCATTGCCTAGAACACCCTATAGTAGTATCAAACATGACACCTAGATAGGACATCCATCTCCTTTCTTTCTTTAATTGATTACTTTTGTTTTACTTTTGTCAAACCTCTTCACCATGATTTCTTTTGCTTTGAGTGAATCTTGTAACTCTTGTCTCTTAACATCATAAAACTCACACGCTTGATTCGGTTCTAATTTGCCATCCTTGAGAACACGACACTCGACGAACTACTTCTCCGTTTCATTAAAACCAAAACGTCAAAACTACAAAATCACTAATATACATAACTCTCAAGTAGATGAAAAGACTCCCACTACAAGGCAATGATTGGCAAATCTTCTCCGTTCATATATCTTGTGTGGTTGATGTTTATCTTGATTTGCTTCTTTTTACGACAAGGCTAGGTAGTAAAGTTATGTTGCGAGATATCGGGCCTATACGAGTCCTAATCGGCCACATCCCCTCGCTTTGTCCGGGATGACGAGGCCCGGGAGAAGTGGTAGATCAAGTGTTTGTTAAAATTCCCATCCGACTGAGGAGCCGGGAGTCCGAAGTGTGACGCCAATCGGTGATGGTGCCGAGGGCTCCCTTGATAGAAACCTAGTTGCATTGCCTAGAACACCCTATAGTAGTATCAAACATGACACCTAGATAGGACATCCATCTCCTTTCTTTCTTTAATTGATTACTTTTGTTTTACTTTTGTCAAACCTCTTCACCATGATTCCTTTTGCTTTGAGTGAATCTTGTAACTCTTGTCTCTTAACATCATAAAACTCACACGCTTGATTCGGTTCTAATTTGCCATCCTTGAGAACACGACACTCGACGAACTACTTCTCCGTTTTATTAAAACCAAAACGTCAAAACTACAAAATCACTAATATACATAACTCTCAAGGAGATGAAAAGACTCCCACTACAAGGCAATGATTGGCAAATCTTCTCCGTTCATATATCTTGTGTGGTTGATGTTTATCTTGATTTGCTTCTATTTACGACAAGGCTAGGTAGTAAAGTTATGTTGCGAGATATCGGGCCTATACGAGTCCTAATCGGCCACCTCCCCTCGCTTTGTCCAGGATGACGAGGCCGGGGAGAAGTGGTAGATCAAGTGTTTGTTAAAATTCCCCATCCGACTGAGGAGCCGGGAGTCCGAAGTGTGACGCCAATCGGTGATGGTGCCGAGGGCTCCCTTGATAGAAACCTAGTTGCATTGCCTAGAACACCCTATAGTAGTATCAAACATGACACCTAGATAGGACATCCATCTCCTTTCTTTCTTTAATTGAATACTTTTGTTTTACTTTTGTCAAACCTCTTCACCATGATTCCTTTTGCTTTGAGTGAATCTTTTAAATCTTGTCTCTTAACATCATAAACCTCACAGCTTGATTCGGTTCTAATTGCCATCCTTGAGAACACGACACTCGGCGAACTACTTCTCCGTTTTATTAAAACCAAAACGTCAAAACTACAAAATCACTAATATACATAACTCTCAAGGAGATCAAAAGACTCCCACTACAAGGCAATGATTGGCAAATCTTCTCCGTTCATATATCTTGTGTGGTTGATGTTTATCTTGATTTGCTTCTATTTACGACAAGGCTAGGTAGTAAAGTTATGTTGCGAGATATCGGGCCTATACGAGTCCTAATCGGCCACATCCCCTCGCTTTGTCCAGGATGACGAGGCCGGGGAGAAGTGGTAGATCAAGTGTTTGTTAAAATTCCCCATCCGACTAAAGAGTCGGGTGTCCGAAGTGTGACGCCAATCGGTGATGGTGCCGAGGGCTCCCTTGATAGAAACCTAGTTGCATTGCCTAGAACACCCTATAGTAGTATCAAACATGACACCTAGATAGGACATCCATCTCCTTTCTTTCTTTAATTGATTACTTTTGTTTTACTTTTGTCAAACCTCTTCACCATGATTCCTTTTGCTTTGAGTGAATCTTGTAACTCTTGTCTCTTAACATCATAAACCTCACACGCTTGATTCGGTTCTAATTTGCCATCCTTGAGAACACGACACTCGGCGAACTACTTCTCCGTTTTATTAAAACCAAAACGTCAAAACTACAAAATCACTAATATACATAACTCTCAAGGAGATCAAAAGACTCCCACAGAGAGGCAATGATTGGCAAATCTTCTCCGTTCATATATCTTGTGTGGTTGATGTTTATCTTCATTTGCTTCTATTTACGACAAGGCTAGGTAGTAAAGTTATGTTGCGAGATATCGGGCCTATACGAGTCCTAATCGGCCACATCCCCTCGCTTTGTCCAGGATGACGAGGCCGGGGAGAAGTGGTAGATCAAGTGTTTGTAAAAATTCCCCATCCGACTGAGGAGCCGGGAGTCCGAAGTGTGACGCCAATCGGTGATGGTGCTGAGGGCTCCCTTGATAGAAACCTAGTTGCATTGCCTAGAACACCCTATAGTAGTATCAAACATGACACCTAGATAGGACATCCATCTCCTTTCTTTCTTTAATTGAATACTTTTGTTTTACTTTTGTCAAACCTCTTCACCATGATTCCTTTTGCTTTGAGTGAATCTTGTAACTCTTGTCTCTTAACATCATAAACCTCACACGCTTGATTCGGTTCTAATTTGCCATCCTTGAGAACACGACACTCGGCGAACTACTTCTCCGTTTTATTAAAACCAAAACGTCAAAACTACAAAATCACTAATATACATAACTCTCAAGGAGATCAAAAGACTCCCACTACAAGGCAATGATTGGCAAATCTTCTCCGTTCATATATCTTGTGTGGTTGATGTTTATCTTGATTTGCTTCTATTTACGACAAGGCTAGGTAGTAAAGTTATGTTGCGAGATATCGGGCCTATACGAGTCCTAATCGGCCACCTCCCCTCGCTTTGTCCAGGATGACGAGGCCCGGGAGAAGTGGTAGATCAAGTGTTTGTTAAAATGCCCCATCCGACTGAGGAGCCGGGAGTCCGAAGTGTGACGCCAATCGGTGATGGTGCCGAGGGCTCCCTTGATAGAAACCTAGTTGCATTGCCTAGAACACCCTATAGTAGTATCAAACATGACACCTAGATAGGACATCCATCTCCTTTCTTTCTTTAATTGATTACTTTTGTTTTACTTTTGTCAAACCTCTTCACCATGATTCCTTTTGCTTTGAGTGAATCTTGTAACTCTTGTCTCTTAACATCATAAAACTCACACGCTTGATTCGGTTCTAATTTGCCATCCTTGAGAACACGACACTCGGCGAACTACTTCTCCGTTTTATTAAAACCAAAACGTCAAAACTACAAAATCACTAATATACATAACTCTCAAGGAGATCAAAAGACTCCCACTACAAGGCAATGATTGGCAAATCTTCTCCGTTCATATATCTTGTGTGGTTGATGTTTATCTTGATTTGCTTCTATTTACGACAAGGCTAGGTAGTAAAGTTATGTTGCGAGATATCGGGCCTATACGAGTCCTAATCGGCCACCTCCCCTCGCTTTGTCCAGGATGACGAGGCCCGGGAGAAGTGGTAGATCAAGTGTTTGTTAAAATGCCCCATCCGACTGAGGAGCCGGGAGTCCGAAGTGTGACGCCAATCGGTGATGGTGCCGAGGGCTCCCTTGATAGAAACCTAGTTGCATTGCCTAGAACACCCTATAGTAGTATCAAACATGACACCTAGATAGGACATCCATCTCCTTTCTTTCTTTAATTGATTACTTTTGTTTTACTTTTGTCAAACCTCTTCACCATGATTTCTTTTGCTTTGAGTGAATCTTGTAACTCTTGTCTCTTAACATCATAAAACTCACACGCTTGATTCGGTTCTAATTTGCCATCCTTGAGAACACGACACTCGGCGAACTACTTCTCCGTTTTATTAAAACCAAAACGTCAAAACTACAAAATCACTAATATACATAACTCTCAAGGAGATCAAAAGACTCCCACTACAAGGCAATGATTGGCAAATCTTCTCCGTTCATATATCTTGTGTGGTTGATGTTTATCTTGATTTGCTTCTTTTTACGACAAGGCTAGGTAGTAAAGTTATGTTGCGAGATATCGGGCCTATACGAGTCCTAATCGGCCACCTCCCCTCGCTTTGTCCAGGATGACGAGGCCCGGGAGAAGTGGTAGATCAAGTGTTTGTTAAAATGCCCCATCCGACTGAGGAGCCGGGAGTCCGAAGTGTGACGCCAATCGGTGATGGTGCCGAGGGCTCCCTTGATAGAAACCTAGTTGCATTGCCTAGAACACCCTATAGTAGTATCAAACATGACACCTAGATAGGACATCCATCTCCTTTCTTTCTTTAATTGATTACTTTTGTTTTACTTTTGTCAAACCTCTTCACCATGATTCCTTTTGCTTTGAGTGAATCTTGTAACTCTTGTCTCTTAACATCATAAAACTCACACGCTTGATTCGGTTCTAATTTGCCATCCTTGAGAACACGACACTCGGCGAACTACTTCTCCGTTTTATTAAAACCAAAACGTCAAAACTACAAAATCACTAATATACATAACTCTCAAGGAGATCAAAAGACTCCCACTACAAGGCAATGATTGGCAAATCTTCTCCGTTCATATATCTTGTGTGGTTGATGTTTATCTTGATTTGCTTCTTTTTACGACAAGGCTAGGTAGTAAAGTTATGTTGCGAGATATCGGGCCTATACGAGTCCTAATCGGCCACCTCCCCTCGCTTTGTCCAGGATGACGAGGCCCGGGAGAAGTGGTAGATCAAGTGTTTGTTAAAATGCCCCATCCGACTGAGGAGCCGGGAGTCCGAAGTGTGACGCCAATCGGTGATGGTGCCGAGGGCTCCCTTGATAGAAACCTAGTTGCATTGCCTAGAACACCCTATAGTAGTATCAAACATGACACCTAGATAGGACATCCATCTCCTTTCTTTCTTTAATTGATTACTTTTGTTTTACTTTTGTCAAACCTCTTCACCATGATTCCTTTTGCTTTGAGTGAATCTTGTAACTCTTGTCTCTTAACATCATAAAACTCACACGCTTGAATCGGTTCTAATTTGCCATCCTTGAGAACACGACACTCGGCGAACTACTTCTCCGTTTTATTAAAACCAAAACGTCAAAACTACAAAATCACTAATATACATAACTCTCAAGGAGATCAAAAGACTCCCACTACAAGGCAATGATTGGCAAATCTTCTCCGTTCATATATCTTGTGTGGTTGATGTTTATCTTGATTTGCTTCTATTTACGACAAGGCTAGGTAGTAAAGTTATGTTGCGAGATATCGGGCCTATACGAGTCCTAATCGGCCACCTCCCCTCGCTTTGTCCAGGATGACGAGGCCCGGGAGAAGTGGTAGATCAAGTGTTTGTTAAAATGCCCCATCCGACTGAGGAGCCGGGAGTCCGAAGTGTGACGCCAATCGGTGATGGTGCCGAGGGCTCCCTTGATAGAAACCTAGTTGCATTGCCTAGAACACCCTATAGTAGTATCAAACATGACACCTAGATAGGACATCCATCTCCTTTCTTTCTTTAATTGATTACTTTTGTTTTACTTTTGTCAAACCTCTTCACCATGATTCCTTTTGCTTTGAGTGAATCTTGTAACTCTTGTCTCTTAACATCATAAAACTCACACGCTTGATTCGGTTCTAATTTGCCATCCTTGAGAACACGACACTCGGCGAACTACTTCTCCGTTTTATTAAAACCAAAACGTCAAAACTACAAAATCACTATTATACATAACTCTCAAGGAGATCAAAAGACTCCCACTACAAGGCAATGATTGGCAAATCTTCTCCGTTCATATATCTTGTGTGGTTGATGTTTATCTTGATTTGCTTCTTTTTACGACAAGGCTAGGTAGTAAAGTTATGTTGCGAGATATCGGGCCTATACGAGTCCTAATCGGCCACCTCCCCTCGCTTTGTCCAGGATGACGAGGCCCGGTAGAAGTGGTACATCAAGTGTTTGTTAAAATGCCCCATCCGACTGAGGAGCCGGGAGTCCGAAGTGTGACGCCAATCGGTGATGGTGCCGAGGGCTCCCTTGATAGAAACCTAGTTGCATTGCCTAGAACACCCTATAGTAGTATAATCCATCTCCTTTCTTTCTTTAATTGATTGCTTTTGTTTTACTTTTGTCAAACCTCTTCACCATGATTTCTTTTGCTTTGAGTGAATCTTGTAACTCTTGTCGCTTAACATCATAAAACTCACACGCTTGATTCGGTTCTAATTTGCCATCCTTGAGAACACGACAGTCGGCGAACTACTTCTCCGTTTTATAAAAACCAAAACGTCAAAACTACAAAATCACTAATATACATAACTCTCAAGTAGATGAAAAGACTCCCACTACAAGGCAATGATTGGCAAATCTTCTCCGTTCATATATCTTGTGTGGTTGATGTTTATCTTGATTTGCTTCTATTTACGACAAGGCTAGGTAGTAAAGTTATGTTGCGAGATATTCGGCCTATATGAGTCCTAATCGGCCACATCCCCTCGCTTTATCCAGGATGACGAGGCCCGGGAGAAGTGTTAGATCAAGTGTTTGTTAAAATTCCCCATCCGACTGAGGAACCGGGAGTCCGAAGTGTGACGCCAATCGGTGATGGTGCCGAGGGCTCCCTTGATAGAAACCTAGTTGCATTGCCTAGAACACCCTATAGTAGTATCAAACATGACACCTAGATAGGACATCCATCTCCTTTCTTTCTTTAATTGATTACTTTTGTTTTACTTTTGTCAAACCTCTTCATCATGATTCCTTTTGCTTTGAGTGAATCTTGTAACTCTTGTCTCTTAACATCATAAACCTCACACGCTTGATTCGGTTCTAATTTGCCATCCTTGAGAACACGACACTCGGCGAACTACTTCTCCGTTTCATTAAAACCAAAACGTCAAAACTACAAAATCACTAATATACATAACTCTCAAGGAGATGAAAAGACTCCCACAGAAAGGCAATGATTGACAAATCTTCTCCGTTCATATATCTTGTGTGGTTGATGTTTATCTTGATTTGCTTCTTTTTACGACAAGGCTAGGTAGTAAAGTTATGTTGCGAGATATCGGGCCTATACGAGTCCTAATCGGCCACCTCCCCTCGCTTTGTCCAGGATGACGAGGCCCGGGAGAAGTGGTACATCAAGTGTTTGTTAAAATGCCCCATTCGACTGAGGAGCCGGGAGTCCGAAGTGTGACGCCAATCGGTGATGGTGCCGAGGGCTCCCTTGATAGAAACCTAGTTGCATTGCCTAGAACACCCTATAGTAGTATAATCCATCTCCTTTCTTTCTTTAATTGATTACTTTTGTTTTACTTTTGTCAAACCTCTTCACCATGATTTCTTTTGCTTTGAGTGAATCTTGTAACTCTTGTCGCTTAACATCATAAAACTCACACGCTTCATTCGGTTCTAATTTGCCATCCTTGAGAACACTACAGTCGGCGAACTACTTCTCCGTTTTATAAAAACCAAAACGTCAAAACTACAAAATCACTAATATACATAACTCTCAAGTAGATGAAAAGACTCCCACTACAAGGCAAGGATTGGCAAATCTTCTCCGTTCATATATCTTGTGTGGTTGATGTTTATCTTGATTTGCTTCTATTTACGACAAGGCTAGGTAGTAAAGTTATGTTGCGAGATATCGGGCCTATATGAGTCGTAATCGGCCACATCCCCTCGCTTTATCCAGGATGACGAGGCCTGGGAGAAGTGGTAGATCAAGTGTTTGTTAAAATTCCCCATCCGACTGAGGAACCGGGAGTCCGAAGTGTGACGCCAATCGGTGATGGTGGCGAGGGCTCCCTTGATAGAAACCTAGTTGCATTGCCTAGAACACCCTATAGTAGTATAATCCATCTCCTTTCTTTCTTTAATTGATTACTTTTGTTTTACTTTTGTCAAACCTCTTCACCATGATTTCTTTTGCTTTGAGTGAATCTTGTAACTCTTGTCGCTTAACATCATAAAACTCACACGCTTGATTCGGTTCTAATTTGCCATCCTTGAGAACACGACAGTCGGCGAACTACTTCTCCGTTTTATTAAAACCAAAACGTCAAAACTACAAAATCACTAATATACACAACTCTCAAGGAGATGAAAATACTCCCACTACAAGGCAAGGATTGGCAAATCTTCTCCGTTCATATATCTTGTGTGGTTGATGTTTATCTTGATTTGCTTCTATTTACGACAAGGCTAGGTAGTAAAGTTATGTTGCGAGATATCGGGCCTATACGAGTCCTAATCGGCCACATCCCCCCTCGCTTTGTCCAGGATGACGAGGCCGGGAGAAGTGGTAGATCAAGTGTTTGTTAAAATGCCCTATTCGACTGAGGAGCCGGGAGTCCGAAGTGTGACGCCAATCGGTGATGGTGCCGAGGGCTCCCTTGATAGAAACCTAGTTACATTGCCTAGAACACCCTATAGTAGTATCAAACATGACACCTAGATAGGACATCCATCTCCTTTCTTTCTTTAATTGATTACTTTTGTTTTACTTTTGTCAAACCTCTTCATCATGATTCCTTTTGCTTTGAGTGAATCTTGTAACTCTTGTCTCTTAACATCATAAAACTCACACGCTTGAATCGGTTCTAATTTGCCATCCTTGAGAACACGACACTCGGCGAACTACTTCTCCGTTTTATTAAAACCAAAACGTCAAAACTACAAAATCACTAATATACATAACTCTCAAGGAGATCAAAAGACTCCCACTACAAGGCAATGATTGGCAAATCTTCTCCGTTCATATATCTTGTGTGGTTGATGTTTATCTTGATTTGTTTCTATTTACGACAAGGCTAGGTAGTAAAGTTATGTTGCGAGATATCGGGCCTATACGAATCCTAATCGTCCACATCCCCTCGCTTTGTCCAGGATGACGAGGCCCGGGAGAAGTGGTAGATCAAGTGTTTGTTAAAATACCCCATCCGACTGAGGAGCCGGGAGTCCGAAGTGTGACGCCAATCGGTGATGGTGCCGAGGGCTCCCTTGATAGAAACCTAGTTGCATTGCCTAGAACACCCTATAGTACTATCAAACATGACACCTAGATAGGACATCCATCTCCTTTCTTTCTTTAATTGATTACTTTTGTTTTACTTTTGTCAAACCTCTTCATCATGATTCCTTTTGCTTTGAGTGAATCTTGTAACTCTTGTCTCTTAACATCATAAAACTCACACGCTTGAATCGGTTCTAATTTGCCATTCTTGAGAACACGACACTCGGCGAACTACTTCTCCGTTTTATTAAAACCAAAACGGCAAAACTACAAAATCACTAATATACATAACTCTCAAGGAGATCAAAAGACTCCCACTACAAGGCAATGATTGGCAAATCTTCTCCGTTCATATATCTTGTGTGGTTGATGTTTATCTTGATTTGCTTCTATTTACGACAAGGCTAGGTAGTAAAGTTATGTTGCGAGATATCGGGCCTATACGAGTCCTAATCGGCCACATCCCCTCGCTTTGTCCGGGATGACGAGGCCCGGGAGAAGTGGTAGATCAAGTGTTTGTTAAAATTCCCCATCCGACTGAGGAGCCGGGAGTCCGAAGTGTGACGCCAATCGGTGATGGTGCCGAGGGCTCCCTTGATAGAAACCTAGTTACATTGCCTAGAACACCCTATTGTAGTATCAAACATGACACCTAGATAGGACATCCATCTCCTTTCTTTCTTTATTTGATTACTTTTGTTTTACTTTTGTCAAACCTCTTCACCATGATTCCTTTTGCTTTGAGTGAATCTTGTAACTCTTGTCTCTTAACATAATAAACTCACACGCTTGAATCGATTCTAATTTGCCATCCTTGAGAACATGACACTCGGCGAACTACTTCTCCGTTTTATTAAAACCAAAACGTCAAAACTACAAAATCACTAATATACATAACTCTCAAGGAGATCAAAATACTCCCACTACAAGGCAATGATTGGCAAATCTTCTCCGTTCATATATCTTGTATGGTTGATGTTTATCTTGATTTGCTTCTTTTTACGACAAGGCTAGGTAGGAAAGTTATGTTGCGAGATATCGGGCCTATACGAGTCCTAATCGGCCACCTCCCCTCGCTTTGTCCAGGATGACGAGGCCCGGGAGAAGTGGTACATCAAGTGTTTGTTAAAATGCCCCATCCGACTGAGGAGCCGGGAGTCCGAAGTGTGACGCCAATCGGTGATGGTGCCGAGGGCTCCCTTGATAGAAACCTAGTTACATTGCCTAGAACACCCTATTGTAGTATCAAACATGACACCTAGATAGGACATCCATCTCCTTTCTTTCTTTATTTGATTACTTTTGTTTTACTTTTGTCAAACCTCTTCACCATGATTCCTTTTGCTTTGAGTGAATCTTGTAACTCTTGTCTCTTAACATCATAAAACTCACACGCTTGAATCGGTTCTAATTTGCCATCCTTGAGAACACGACACTCGGCGAACTACTTCTCCGTTTTATTAAAACCAAAACGTCAAAACTACAAAATCACTAATATACATAACTCTCAAGGAGATCAAAAGACTCCCACTACAAGGCAATGATTGGCAAATCTTCTCCGTTCATATATCTTGTGTGGTTGATGTTTATCTTGATTTGCTTCTATTTACGACAAGGCTAGGTAGTAAAGTTATGTTGCGAGATATCGGGCCTATACGAGTCCTAATCGGCCACATCCCCTCGCTTTGTCCGGGATGACGAGGCCCGGGAGAAGTGGTAGATCAAGTGTTTGTTAAAATTCCCCATCCGACTGAGGAGCCGGGAGTCCGAAGTGTGACGCCAATCGGTGATGGTGCCGAGGGCTCCCTTGATAGAAACCTAGTTGCATTGCCTAGAACACCCTATAGTAGTATCAAACATGACACCTAGATAGGACATCCATCTCCTTTCTTTCTTTAATTGATTACTTTTGTTTTACTTTTGTCAAACCTCTTCACCATGATTCCTTTTGCTTTGAGTGAATCTTGTAACTCTTGTCTCTTAACATCATAAAACTCACACGCTTGATTCGGTTCTAATTTGCCATCCTTGAGAACACGACACTCGGCGAACTACTTCTCCGTTTTATTAAAACCAAAACGTCAAAACTACAAAATCACTAATATACATAACTCTCAAGGAGATCAAAAGACTCCCACTACAAGGCAATGATTGGCAAATCTTCTCCGTTCATATATCTTGTGTGGTTGATGTTTATCTTGATTTGCTTCTTTTTACGACAAGGCTAGGTAGGAAAGTTATGTTGCGAGATATCGGGCCTATACGAGTCCTAATCGGCCACCTCCCCTCGCTTTGTCCAGGATGACGAGGCCCGGGAGAAGTGGTACATCAAGTGTTTGTTAAAATGCCCCATCCGACTGAGGAGCCGGGAGTCCGAAGTGTGACGCCAATCGGTGATGGTGCCGAGGGCTCCCTTGATAGAAACCTAGTTACATTGCCTAGAACACCCTATTGTAGTATCAAACATGACACCTAGATAGGACATCCATCTCCTTTCTTTCTTTAATTGATTACTTTTGTTTTACTTTTGTCAAACCTCTTCACCATGATTCCTTTTGCTTTGAGTGAATCTTGTAACTCTTGTCTCTTAACATCGTAAAACTCACACGCTTGAATCGATTCTAATTTGCCATCCTTGAGAACATGACACTCGGCGAACTACTTCTCCGTTTTATTAAAACCAAAACGTCAAAACTACAAAATCACTAATATACATAACTCTCAAGGAGATCAAAATAATCCCACTACAAGGCAATGATTGGCAAATCTTCTCCGTTCATATATCTTGTATGGTTGATGTTTATCTTGATTTGCTTCTTTTTACGACAAGGCTAGGTAGTAAAGTTATGTTGCGAGATATCGGGCCTATACGAGTCCTAATCGGCCACATCCCCTCGCTTTGTCCAGGATGACGAGGCCCGGGAGAAGTGGTAGATCAAGAGTTTGTTAAAATGCCCCATCCGACTGAGGAGCCGGGAGTTCGAAGTGTGACGCCAATCGGTGATGGTGCCGAGGGCTCCCTTGACAGAAACCTAGTTGCATTGCCTAGAACACTCTATAGTAGTATCAAACATGACACCTAGATAGGACATCCGTCTCCTTTATTTCTTTAATTGATTACTTTTGTTTTACTTTTGTCAAACCTCTTCACTATGATTTCTTTTGCTTTGGGTGAATCTTGTAACTCTTGTCTCTTAACATCATAAAACTCACACGCTTGAATCGGTTCTAATTTGCCATCCTTGAGAACACGACACTCGGCGAACTACTTCTCCGTTTTATTAAAACCAAAACGACAAAACTACAAAATCACTAATATACATAACTCTCAAGGTGATCAAAAGACTCCCACAGAAAGGCAATGATTGGCAAATCTTCTCCGTTCATATATCTTGTGTGGTTGATGTTTATCTTGATTTGCTTCTATTTACGACAAGGCTAGGTAGTAAAGTTATGTTGCGAGATATCGGGCCTATACGAGTCCTAATCGGCCACCTCCCCTCGCTTTGTCCAGGATGACGAGGCCCGGGAGAAGTGGTAGATCAAGTGTTTGTTAAAATGCCCCATCCGACTGAGGAGCCGGGAGTCCGAAGTGTGACGCCAATCGGTGATGGTGCCGAGGGCTCCCTTGATAGAAACCTAGTTGCATTGCCTAGAACACCCTATAGTAGTATCAAACATGACACCTAGATAGGACATCCATCTCCTTTCTTTCTTTAATTGATTACTTTTGTTTTACTTTTGTCAAACCTCTTCACCATGATTCCTTTTGCTTTGAGTGAATCTTGTAACTCTTGTCTCTTAACATCATAAAACTCACACGCTTGAATCGGTTCTAATTTGCCATCCTTGAGAACACGACACTCGGCGAACTACTTCTCCGTTTTATTAAAACCAAAACGTCAAAACTACAAAATCACTAATATACATAACTCTCAAGGAGATCAAAATACTCCCACTACAAGGCAATGATTGGCAAATCTTCTCCGTTCATATATCTTGTGTGGTTGATGTTTATCTTGATTTGCTTCTATTTACGACAAGGCTAGGTAGTAAAGTTATGTTGCGAGATATCGGGCCTATACGAGTCCTAATCGGCCACCTCCCCTCGCTTTGTCCAGGATGACGAGGCCCGGGAGAAGTGGTAGATCAAGTGTTTGTTAAAATGCCCCATCCGACTGAGGAGCCGGGAGTCCGAAGTGTGACGCCAATCGGTGATGGTGCCGAGGGCTCCCTTGATAGAAACCTAGTTGCATTGCCTAGAACACCCTATAGTAGTATCAAACATGACACCTAGATAGGACATCCATCTCCTTTCTTTCTTTAATTGATTACTTTTGTTTTACTTTTGTCAAACCTCTTCACCATGATTTCTTTTGCTTTGAGTGAATCTTGTAACTCTTGTCTCTTAACATCATAAAACTCACACGCTTGATTCGGTTCTAATTTGCCATCCTTGAGAACACGACACTCGGCGAACTACTTCTCCGTTTTATTAAAACCAAAACGTCAAAACTACAAAATCACTAATATACATAACTCTCAAGGAGATCAAAAGACTCCCACTACAAGGCAATGATTGGCAAATCTTCTCCGTTCATATATCTTGTGTGGTTGATGTTTATCTTGATTTGCTTCTTTTTACGACAAGGCTAGGTAGTAAAGTTATGTTGCGAGATATCGGGCCTATACGAGTCCTAATCGGCCACCTCCCCTCGCTTTGTCCAGGATGACGAGGCCCGGGAGAAGTGGTAGATCAAGTGTTTGTTAAAATGCCCCATCCGACTGAGGAGCCGGGAGTCCGAAGTGTGACGCCAATCGGTGATGGTGCCGAGGGCTCCCTTGATAGTAACCTAGTTGCATTGCCTAGAACACCCTATAGTAGTATCAAACATGACACCTAGATAGGACATCCATCTCCTTTCTTTCTTTAATTGATTACTTTTGTTTTACTTTTGTCAAACCTCTTCACCATGATTTCTTTTGCTTTGAGTGAATCTTGTAACTCTTGTCTCTTAACATCATAAAACTCACACGCTTGATTCGGTTCTAATTTGCCATCCTTGAGAACACGACACTCGGCGAACTACTTCTCCGTTTTATTAAAACCAAAACGTCAAAACTACAAAATCACTAATATACATAACTCTCAAGGAGATCAAAAGACTCCCACTACAAGGCAATGATTGGCAAATCTTCTCCGTTCATATATCTTGTGTGGTTGATGTTTATCTTGATTTGCTTCTATTTACGACAAGGCTAGGTAGTAAAGTTATGTTGCGAGATATCGGGCCTATACGAGTCCTAATCGTCCACATCCCCTCGCTTTGTCCAGGATGACGAGGCCCGGGAGAAGTAGTAGATCAAGTGTTTGTTAAAATGCCCCATCCGACTGAGGAGCCGGGAGTCCGAAGTCTGACGCCAATCGGTGATGGTGTCGAGGGCTCCCTTGATAGAAACCTAGTTGCATTGCCTAGAACATTCCATAGTAGTATCAAACATGACACCTAGATAGGACATCCATCTCCTTTCTTTCTTTAATTGATTACTTTTGTTTTACTTTTGTCAAACCTCTTCATCATGATTCCTTTTGCTTTGAGTGAATCTTGTAACTCTTGTCTCTTAACATCATAAAACTCACACGCTTGATTCGGTTCTAATTTGCCATCCTTGAGAACACGACACTCGGCGAACTACTTCTCCGTTTTATTAAAACCAAAACGTCAAAACTACAAAATCACTAATATACATAACTCTCAAGGAGATCAAAAGACTCCCACTACAAGGCAATGATTGGCAAATCTTCTCCGTTCATATATCTTGTGTGGTTGATGTTTATCTTGATTTGCTTCTATTTACGACAAGGCTAGGTAGTAAAGTTATGTTGCGAGATATCGGGCCTATACGAGTCCTAATCGGCCACATCCCCTCGCTTTGTCCGGGATGACGAGGCCCGGGAGAAGTGGTAGATCAAGTGTTTGTTAAAATTCCCCATCCGACTGAGGAGCCGGGAGTCCGAAGTGTGACGCCAATCGGTGATGGTGCCGAGGGCTCCCTTGATAGAAACCTAGTTGCATTGCCTAGAACACCCTATAGTAGTATCAAACATGACTCCTAGATAGGACATCCATCTCCTTTCTTTCTTTAATTGATTACTTTTGTTTTACTTTTGTCAAACCTCTTCACCATGATTTCTTTTGCTTTGAGTGAATCTTGTAACTCTTGTCTCTTAACATCATAAAACTCACACGCTTGATTCGGTTCTAATTTGCCATCCTTGAGAACACGACACTCGGCGAACTACTTCTCCGTTTTATTAAAACCAAAACGTCAAAACTACAAAATCACTAATATACATAACTCTCAAGGAGATCAAAAGACTCCCACTACAAGGCAATGATTGGCAAATCTTCTCCGTTCATATATCTTGTGTGGTTGATGTTTATCTTGATTTGCTTCTATTTACGACAAGGCTAGGTAGTAAAGTTATGTTGCGAGATATCGGGCCTATACGAGTCCTAATCGGCCACATCCCCTCGCTTTGTCCGGGATGACGAGGCCCGGGAGAAGTGGTAGATCAAGTGTTTGTTAAAATGCCCCATCCGACTGAGGAGCCGGGAGTCCGAAGTGTGACGCCAATCGGTGATGGTGCCGAGGGCTCCCTTGATAGAAACCTAGTTGCATTGCCTAGAACACCCTATAGTAGTATCAAACATGACACCTAGATAGGACATCCATCTCCTTTCTTTCTTTAATTGATTACTTTTGTTTTACTTTTGTCAAACCTCTTCACCATGATTTCTTTTGCTTTGAGTGAATCTTGTAACTCTTGTCTCTTAACATCATAAAACTCACACGCTTGATTCGGTTCTAATTTGCCATCCTTGAGAACACGACACTCGGCGAACTACTTCTCCGTTTTATTAAAACCAAAACGTCAAAACTACAAAATCACTAATATACATAACTCTCAAGGAGATCAAAAGACTCCCACTACAAGGCAATGATTGGCAAATCTTCTCCGTTCATATATCTTGTGTGGTTGATGTTTATCTTGATTTGCTTCTATTTACGACAAGGCTAGGTAGTAAAGTTATGTTGCGAGATATCGGGCCTATACGAGTCCTAATCGGCCACATCCCCTCGCTTTGTCCAGGATGACGAGGCCCGGGAGAAGTGGTAGATCAAGTGTTTGTTAAAATTCCCCATCCGACTGAGGAACCGGTAGTCCGAAGTGTGACGCCAATCGGTGATGGTGCCGAGGGCTCCCATTATAGAAACCTAGTTGCATTGCCTAGAACACCCTATAGTAGTATCAAACATGACACCTAGATAGGACATCCATCTCCTTTCTTTCTTTAATTGATTACTTTTGTTTTACTTATGTCAAACCTCTTCACCATGATTCCTTTTGCTTTGAGTGAATCTTGTAACTCTTGTCTCTTAACATCGTAAAACTCACACGCTTGAATCGATTCTAATTTGCCATCCTTGAGAACACGACA
>NC_044931.1:15100518-15106548 GCF_003576645.1 Ipomoea triloba | reverse complement strand
GATCAAGTGTTTGTTAAAATTCCCATCCGACTGAGGAGCCGGAAGTCCGAAGTGTGACGCCAATCGGTGATGGTGCCGAGGGCTCCCTTGATAGAAACCTAGTTACATTGCCTAGAACACCCTATTGTAGTATCAAACATGACACCTAGATAGGACATCCATCTCCTTTCTTTCTTTAATTGATTACTTTTGTTTTACTTTTGTCAAACCTCTTCACCATGATTCCTTTTGCTTTGAGTGAATCTTGTAACTCTTGTCTCTTAACATCATAAAACTCACACGCTTGATTCGGTTCTAATTTGCCATCCTTGAGAACACGACACTCGGCGAACTACTTCTCCGTTTTATTAAAACCAAAACGTCAAAACTACAAAATCACTAATATACATAACTCTCAAGGAGATCAAAAGACTCCCACTACAAGGCAATGATTGGCAAATCTTCTCCGTTCATATATCTTGTGTGGTTGATGTTTATCTTGATTTGCTTCTATTTACGACAAGGCTAGGTAGTAAAGTTATGTTGCGAGATATCGGGCCTATACGAGTCCTAATCGGCCACATCCCCTCGCTTTGTCCGGGATGACGAGGCCCGGGAGAAGTGGTAGATCAAGTGTTTGTTAAAATTCCCCATCCGACTGAGGAGCCGGGAGTCCGAAGTGTGACGCCAATCGGTGATGGTGCCGAGGGCTCCCTTGATAGAAACCTAGTTGCATTGCCTAGAACACCCTATAGTAGTATCAAACATGACTCCTAGATAGGACATCCATCTCCTTTCTTTCTTTAATTGATTACTTTTGTTTTACTTTTGTCAAACCTCTTCACCATGATTCCTTTTGCTTTGAGTGAATCTTGTAACTCTTGTCTCTTAACATCATAAAACTCACACGCTTGATTCGGTTCTAATTTGCCATCCTTGAGAACACGACACTCGGCGAACTACTTCTCCGTTTTATTAAAACCAAAACGTCAAAACTACAAAATCACTAATATACATAACTCTCAAGGAGATCAAAAGACTCCCACTACAAGGCAATGATTGGCAAATCTTCTCCGTTCATATATCTTGTGTGGTTGATGTTTATCTTGATTTGCTTCTATTTACGACAAGGCTAGGTAGTAAAGTTATGTTGCGAGATATCGGGCCTATACGAGTCCTAATCGGCCACATCCCCTCGCTTTGTCCGGGATGACGAGGCCCGGGAGAAGTGGTAGATCAAGTGTTTGTTAAAATTCCCCATCCGACTGAGGAGCCGGGAGTCCGAAGTGTGACGCCAATCGGTGATGGTGCCGAGGGCTCCCTTGATAGAAACCTAGTTGCATTGCCTAGAACACCCTATAGTAGTATCAAACATGACACCTAGATAGGACATCCATCTCCTTTCTTTCTTTAATTGATTACTTTTGTTTTACTTTTGTCAAACCTCTTCACCATGATTTCTTTTGCTTTGAGTGAATCTTGTAACTCTTGTCTCTTAACATCATAAAACTCACACGCTTGATTCGGTTCTAATTTGCCATCCTTGAGAACACGACACTCGGCGAACTACTTCTCCGTTTTATTAAAACCAAAACGTCAAAACTACAAAATCACTAATATACATAACTCTCAAGGAGATCAAAAGACTCCCACTACAAGGCAATGATTGGCAAATCTTCTCCGTTCATATATCTTGTGTGGTTGATGTTTATCTTGATTTGCTTCTATTTACGACAAGGCTAGGTAGTAAAGTTATGTTGCGAGATATCGGGCCTATACGAGTCCTAATCGGCCACATCCCCTCGCTTTGTCCGGGATGACGAGGCCCGGGAGAAGTGGTAGATCAAGTGTTTGTTAAAATTCCCCATCCGACTGAGGAGCCGGGAGTCCGAAGTGTGACGCCAATCGGTGATGGTGCCGAGGGCTCCCTTGATAGAAACCTAGTTGCATTGCCTAGAACACCCTATAGTAGTATCAAACATGACACCTAGATAGGACATCCATCTCCTTTCTTTCTTTAATTGATTACTTTTGTTTTACTTTTGTCAAACCTCTTCACCATGATTTCTTTTGCTTTGAGTGAATCTTGTAACTCTTGTCTCTTAACATCATAAAACTCACACGCTTGATTCGGTTCTAATTTGCCATCCTTGAGAACACGACACTCGGCGAACTACTTCTCCGTTTTATTAAAACCAAAACGTCAAAACTACAAAATCACTAATATACATAACTCTCAAGGAGATCAAAAGACTCCCACTACAAGGCAATGATTGGCAAATCTTCTCCGTTCATATATCTTGTGTGGTTGATGTTTATCTTGATTTGCTTCTATTTACGACAAGGCTAGGTAGTAAAGTTATGTTGCGAGATATCGGGCCTATACGAGTCCTAATCGGCCACATCCCCTCGCTTTGTCCGGGATGACGAGGCCCGGGAGAAGTGGTAGATCAAGTGTTTGTTAAAATTCCCCATCCGACTGAGGAGCCGGGAGTCCGAAGTGTGACGCCAATCGGTGATGGTGCCGAGGGCTCCCTTGATAGAAACCTAGTTGCATTGCCTAGAACACCCTATAGTAGTATCAAACATGACACCTAGATAGGACATCCATCTCCTTTCTTTCTTTAATTGATTACTTTTGTTTTACTTTTGTCAAACCTCTTCACCATGATTTCTTTTGCTTTGAGTGAATCTTGTAACTCTTGTCTCTTAACATCATAAAACTCACACGCTTGATTCGGTTCTAATTTGCCATCCTTGAGAACACGACACTCGGCGAACTACTTCTCCGTTTTATTAAAACCAAAACGTCAAAACTACAAAATCACTAATATACATAACTCTCAAGGAGATCAAAAGACTCCCACTACAAGGCAATGATTGGCAAATCTTCTCCGTTCATATATCTTGTGTGGTTGATGTTTATCTTGATTTGCTTCTATTTACGACAAGGCTAGGTAGTAAAGTTATGTTGCGAGATATCGGGCCTATACGAGTCCTAATCGGCCACATCCCCTCGCTTTGTCCGGGATGACGAGGCCCGGGAGAAGTGGTAGATCAAGTGTTTGTTAAAATTCCCCATCCGACTGAGGAGCCGGGAGTCCGAAGTGTGACGCCAATCGGTGATGGTGCCGAGGGCTCCCTTGATAGAAACCTAGTTGCATTGCCTAGAACACCCTATAGTAGTATCAAACATGACACCTAGATAGGACATCCATCTCCTTTCTTTCTTTAATTGATTACTTTTGTTTTACTTTTGTCAAACCTCTTCACCATGATTTCTTTTGCTTTGAGTGAATCTTGTAACTCTTGTCTCTTAACATCATAAAACTCACACGCTTGATTCGGTTCTAATTTGCCATCCTTGAGAACACGACACTCGGCGAACTACTTCTCCGTTTTATTAAAACCAAAACGTCAAAACTACAAAATCACTAATATACATAACTCTCAAGGAGATCAAAAGACTCCCACTACAAGGCAATGATTGGCAAATCTTCTCCGTTCATATATCTTGTGTGGTTGATGTTTATCTTGATTTGCTTCTATTTACGACAAGGCTAGGTAGTAAAGTTATGTTGCGAGATATCGGGCCTATACGAGTCCTAATCGGCCACATCCCCTCGCTTTGTCCGGGATGACGAGGCCCGGGAGAAGTGGTAGATCAAGTGTTTGTTAAAATTCCCCATCCGACTGAGGAGCCGGGAGTCCGAAGTGTGACGCCAATCGGTGATGGTGCCGAGGGCTCCCTTGATAGAAACCTAGTTGCATTGCCTAGAACACCCTATAGTAGTATCAAACATGACACCTAGATAGGACATCCATCTCCTTTCTTTCTTTAATTGATTACTTTTGTTTTACTTTTGTCAAACCTCTTCACCATGATTTCTTTTGCTTTGAGTGAATCTTGTAACTCTTGTCTCTTAACATCATAAAACTCACACGCTTGATTCGGTTCTAATTTGCCATCCTTGAGAACACGACACTCGGCGAACTACTTCTCCGTTTTATTAAAACCAAAACGTCAAAACTACAAAATCACTAATATACATAACTCTCAAGGAGATCAAAAGACTCCCACTACAAGGCAATGATTGGCAAATCTTCTCCGTTCATATATCTTGTGTGGTTGATGTTTATCTTGATTTGCTTCTATTTACGACAAGGCTAGGTAGTAAAGTTATGTTGCGAGATATCGGGCCTATACGAGTCCTAATCGGCCACATCCCCTCGCTTTGTCCGGGATGACGAGGCCCGGGAGAAGTGGTAGATCAAGTGTTTGTTAAAATTCCCCATCCGACTGAGGAGCCGGGAGTCCGAAGTGTGACGCCAATCGGTGATGGTGCCGAGGGCTCCCTTGATAGAAACCTAGTTGCATTGCCTAGAACACCCTATAGTAGTATCAAACATGACACCTAGATAGGACATCCATCTCCTTTCTTTCTTTAATTGATTACTTTTGTTTTACTTTTGTCAAACCTCTTCACCATGATTTCTTTTGCTTTGAGTGAATCTTGTAACTCTTGTCTCTTAACATCATAAAACTCACACGCTTGATTCGGTTCTAATTTGCCATCCTTGAGAACACGACACTCGGCGAACTACTTCTCCGTTTTATTAAAACCAAAACGTCAAAACTACAAAATCACTAATATACATAACTCTCAAGGAGATCAAAAGACTCCCACTACAAGGCAATGATTGGCAAATCTTCTCCGTTCATATATCTTGTGTGGTTGATGTTTATCTTGATTTGCTTCTATTTACGACAAGGCTAGGTAGTAAAGTTATGTTGCGAGATATCGGGCCTATACGAGTCCTAATCGGCCACATCCCCTCGCTTTGTCCGGGATGACGAGGCCCGGGAGAAGTGGTAGATCAAGTGTTTGTTAAAATTCCCCATCCGACTGAGGAGCCGGGAGTCCGAAGTGTGACGCCAATCGGTGATGGTGCCGAGGGCTCCCTTGATAGAAACCTAGTTGCATTGCCTAGAACACCCTATAGTAGTATCAAACATGACACCTAGATAGGACATCCATCTCCTTTCTTTCTTTAATTGATTACTTTTGTTTTACTTTTGTCAAACCTCTTCACCATGATTTCTTTTGCTTTGAGTGAATCTTGTAACTCTTGTCTCTTAACATCATAAAACTCACACGCTTGATTCGGTTCTAATTTGCCATCCTTGAGAACACGACACTCGGCGAACTACTTCTCCGTTTTATTAAAACCAAAACGTCAAAACTACAAAATCACTAATATACATAACTCTCAAGGAGATCAAAAGACTCCCACTACAAGGCAATGATTGGCAAATCTTCTCCGTTCATATATCTTGTGTGGTTGATGTTTATCTTGATTTGCTTATATTTACGACAAGGCTAGGTAGTAAAGTTATGTTGCGAGATATCGGGCCTATACGAGTCCTAATCGGCCACATCCCCTCGCTTTGTCCGGGATGACGAGGCCCGGGAGAAGTGGTAGATCAAGTGTTTGTTAAAATGCCCCATCCGACTGAGGAGCCGGGAGTCCGCAGTGTGACGCCAATCGGTGATGGTGCCGAGGGCTCCCTTGATAGAAACCTAGTTGCATTGCCTAGAACACCCTATAGTAGTATCAAACATGACACCTAGATAGGACATCCATCTCCTTTCTTTCTTTAATTGATTACTTTTGTTTTACTTTTGTCACACCTCTTCACCATGATTCCTTTTGCTTTGAGTGAATCTTGTAACTCTTATCTCTTAACATCATAAAACTCACACGCTTGAATCGGTTCTAATTTGCCATCCTTGAGAACACGACACTCGGCGAACTACTTCTCCGTTTTATTAAAACCAAAACGTCAAAACTACAAAATCACTAATATACATAACTCTCAAGGAGATCAAAACACTCCCACTACAAGGCAATGATTGGCAAATCTTCTCCGTTCATATATCTTGTGTGGTTTATGTTTATCTTGATTTGCTTCTTTTTACGACAAGGCTAGGTAGTAAAGTTATGTTGCGAGATATCGGGCCTATACGAGTCCTAATCGGCCCCCTCCCC
>NC_044931.1:15065723-15068075 GCF_003576645.1 Ipomoea triloba | reverse complement strand
CTCACACGCTTGAATCGGTTCTAATTTGCCATCCTTGAGAACACAACACTCGGCGAACTACTTCTCCGTTTTATTAAAACCAAAACGTCAAAACTACAAAATCACTAATATACATAACTCTCAAGGAGATCAAAAGACTCCCACTACAAGGCAATGATTGGCAAATCTTCTCCGTTCATATATCTTGTGTGGTTGATGTTTATCTTGATTTGCTTCTATTTACGACAAGGCTAGGTAGTAAAGTTATGTTGCGAGATATCGGGCCTATACGAGTCCTAATCGTCCACATCCCCTCGCTTTGTCCAGGATGACGAGGCCCGGGAGAAGTGGTAGATCAAGTGTTTGTTAAAATGCCCCATCCGACTGAGGAGCCGGGAGTCCGAAGTGTGACGCCAATCGGTGATGGTGCCGAGGGCTCCCTTGATAGAAACCTAGTTGCATTGCCTAGAACACCCTATAGTAGTATAAAACATCTCCTTTCTTTCTTTAATTGATTACTTTTGTTTTACTTTTGTCAAACCTCTTCATCATGATTCCTTTTGCTTTGAGTGAATCTTGTAACTCTTGTCTCTTAACATCATAAAACTCACACGCTTGAATCGGTTCTAATTTGCCATCCTTGAGAACACAACACTCGGCGAACTACTTCTCCGTTTTATTAAAACCAAAACGGCAAAACTACAAAATCACTAATATACATAACTCTCAAGGAGATCAAAAGACTCCCACAGAAAGGGAATGATTGGCAAATCTTCTCCGTTCATATATCTTGTGTGGTTGATGTTTATCTTGATTTGCTTCTATTTACGACAAGGCTAGGTAGTAAGTTATGTTGCGAGATATCGGGCCTATACGAGTCCTAATCGGCCACATCCCCTCGCTTTGTCCAGGATGACGAGGCCCGGGAGAAGTGGTAGATCAAGTGTTTGTTAAAATGCCCCATCCGACTGAGGAGCCGGGAGTCCGAAGTGTGACGCCAATCGGTGATGGTGCCGAGGGCTCCCTTGATAGAAACCTAGTTGCATTGCCTAGAACACCCTATAGTAGTATCAAACATGACACCTAGATAGGACATCCATCTCCTTTCTTTCTTTAATTGATTACTTTTGTTTTACATTTGTCAAACCTCTTCACCATGATTCCTTTTGCTTTGAGTGAATCTTGTAACTCTTGTCTCTTAACATCGTAAAACTCACACGCTTGAATCGGTTCTAATTTGTCATCCTTGAGAACACGACACTCGGCGAACTACTTCTCCGTTTTATTAAAACCAAAACGTCAAAACTACAAAATCACTAATATACATAACTCTCAAGGAGATCAAAATACTCCCACTACAAGGCAATGATTGGCAAATCTTCTCCGTTCATATATCTTGTGTGGTTGATGTTTATCTTGATTTGCTTCTATTTACGACAAGGCTAGGTAGTAAAGTTATGTTGCGAGATATCGGGCCTATACGAGTCCTAATCGGCCACATCCCCCCTCGCTTTGTCCAGGATGACGAGGCCGGGAGAAGTGGTAGATCAAGTGTTTGTTAAAATGCCCCATTCGATTGAGGAGCCGGGAGTCCGAAGTGTGACGCCAATCGGTGATGGTGCCGAGGGCTCCCTTGACAGAAACCTAGTTGCATTGCCTAGAACACCCTATAGTAGTATCAAACATGACACCTAGATAGGACATCCGTCTCCTTTCTTTCTTTAATTGATTACTTTTGTTTTACTTTTGTCAAACCTCTTCACTATGATTTCTTTTGCTTTGGGTGAATCTTGTAACCCTTGTCTCTTAACATCATAAAACTCACACGCTTGAATCGGTTCTAATTTGCCATCCTTGAGAACACGACACTCGGCGAACTACTTCTCCGTTTTATTAAAACCAAAACGTCAAAACTACAAAATCACTAATATACATAACTCTCAAGGAGATCAAAAGACTCCCACTACAAGGCAATGATTGGCAAATCTTCTCCGTTCATATATCTTGTGTGGTTGATGTTTATCTTGATTTGCTTCTTTTTACGACAAGGCTAGGTAGTAAAGTTATGTTGCGAGATATCGGGCCTATACGAGTCCTAATCGGCCACCTCCCCTCGCTTTGTCCAGGATGACGAGGCCCGGGAGAAGTGGTAGATCAAGTGTTTGTTAAAATGCCCCATCCGACTGAGGAGCCGGGAGTCCGAAGTGTGACGCCAATCGGTGATGGTGCCGAGGGCTCCCTTGATAGAAACCTAGTTGCATTGCCTAGAACATTCCATAGTAGTATCAAACATGACACCTAGATAGGACATCCATCTCCTTTCTTTCTTTAATTGATTACTTTTGTTTTACTTTTGTCAAACCTCTTCATCAT
>NC_044931.1:15064164-15064723 GCF_003576645.1 Ipomoea triloba | reverse complement strand
TTATACTGTTAGAATGTTATACTTAACCATCAGAAAGGATAGCAAAACCTTACTGGCAGACTTCCATTAGCACTTAAAGAGTCAGTTATAGGTTATTATCTGCCCATAACATTAGTGTACATACATAGGGTGGTTATTATCTAATAACATTAAAGTAAAGGTTATTATCTAAAAATTTCATTGGAGTTTGGCCATCATAGGGAGGAATTTTCCTATATGGACTTTTAAAAGTTCAAATCACCCTACTCAAAATGTTTATTATTACTTTTAGACCACTTTACAACTTGAGCACCAACCTCACTCTAAAGTGGCAAAATGGTGAATTTTGTCCGTGGTAACAATTCCAGTTATATTTATTTTTATTATTTATAAGAAATTTAGTTCCTTTCGAAAAAAAAAATTAGTTTCAAAATAATGAGATAAATGGGGAAAATGATATTTTTTTCTCCTTCAATTATATGTTTATAGTATTTTTTTTTCTTTGAATTATTCAATATCCACATTAGCCCTCTCAATTATTTAAAAAGTGGCGCGATTTTTCACATTTTCTGTTAATTAG
>NC_044931.1:15062627-15063164 GCF_003576645.1 Ipomoea triloba | reverse complement strand
TAATGGTAGAACGGCGGTTTTCCCGTTCTATCAAAACCATCCAGTCCGACTTAGGCGGCGAGTATCGTCACTTACACTCCGTTTTTGAAACACTTGGGATAGTCCATCGTCAATCATGTGCTTATACCCATGAACAAAACGGCCGGGTTGAGCGTCGTAACCGTCATATAGTAGAAACTGGACTCTCACTCCTTGCTGAAAGTTCAACTCCTATACAATATTGGGACTATGCCTTCGAAACAGCTACTTACCTAATAAACTGCTTACCGTCTGCTGCTCTCCAGTTCAAAAGTCCCTACTACAAACTATATGAAACTCAACCACCTTACACCTTCCTTCGTGTCTTCGGGTGTCGTTGCTACCCATACCTTCGTCCTTACAATCGTCATAAAATTGAGTATCGGTCAGCTCCGTGTGTCTTCCTAGGTTACCCAGTTTCGTATAGGGGATACCGTTGCTTAGATCCTAACACTGGAAAAATCTTTATCTGTCGCCATGTTCGTTTTGCTGAGCATATTTTTCCTTTTGCTATACAGG
>NC_044931.1:15060269-15061627 GCF_003576645.1 Ipomoea triloba | reverse complement strand
CAGATGACTCAAATCTGTTCCATTGCCATGGCCATACGGTCCATCGCCGAGACATCATTGCTTTCCCTAGCAGGTACGCTTCGTCTAGGAGGCATCTCGCTGAACAAGCGATTCTGAGTTAGCTTTCTTAAAGTTAGAAGTTAGAATTCGAGGGTCTAACCATTAATCATATTCATCAGGTAGGTATCCCTACCATGGCATAACAGTAGCAAGGCATCATGTCAACAGCCGACTTAAACCAATATGACCAACAATCAGCATATATATGCAATGACAAGTAGTAATTATACTACGCAACAATTAAATCACATATTATACACGGAATGGCAAGGTACCCCGTTCTCTGTCCGGCCTCCGGCCTCCAGCTCCAGCTCCAACTCCAACAAGGTCAACTTAAACTGACTCGAACCCTAGGCTGACTCGAATCATAGGCTCTTATACTAACTTGCGACAGAGCCTAACTCATTCTATTGCCCAAAATAAGGACCTCAAAACCATGCTCTGATACCACCTTGTAACACCCCAATTTCTGCTCCGACAACTATTACAATATGCGTAATACAACGCTGCGGAAGCTTACATCTTACAGCAGTAAACTGGGTGCTACCGCCACACTTAGAGTGAAGCCTATCACCTCTTTGATAAAACTTCCACTCTAAGTGCACAGGCTAAAAGAAACACACTCAACATCAACACCCCAAACATCAAAATATAATATTCTAGGCATATATATTAATATCAAAAGGTATTTATAAGAATTTGCCCGACGGCTGTTATTTACAAACTTCGGGTCCTCCACTGCCCTAACAGACTAGAGCCAGCCAAAACTAAGGCTACCAAAAGATATATATACACAAAAAGAGAAAACCATCCAAAAACTTCCCAACTCTGGCCCTCTAATCCAAACTTCGGTACACCGGTGTGGTGTACGTGCCCCAAACGAGGTGCCACTCTCCCTCGAACCACATGATGTGATCGAGGAAGCGACACTCGACTAACATCATTGACCACTCGTCACGAAAATCTCGTGGGTCGGAGTCCCACGGACACGGGTAGCGGACAATGAACTCGATAGGGTCAGAACCGGGAATAAGCTCTATGGGGTAGTACCCATACTGAGCATTTAACTCATCTACTAAGTCCAAAAAGGAATAAGGATTGACTGGGCTGACTGGGGTTGCTGGAGTATAGTCAGGGGACGCTGGAGTATAGTCTGGAGAGCTTTGAGAATCGGGTGGAGAATAGGGGTCTCTGTCCGGCATGTCATGCAAAGTCTGACCAACAAAAGTAGGTCCCGGGCAAACATGATCAGGAGTGTTTGCCGGGCTACAGGATCCTTCACTGGATGACATCTGAAA
>NC_044931.1:15054345-15059269 GCF_003576645.1 Ipomoea triloba | reverse complement strand
ATAGAGATAGAACTAGATATATCAAAATGGACCAACCTAACCCATATGTTATGACAATGTCATCAAGTTTTGATTTTGTGAACATAGAACAAATTGACTGTCAATACTTCATGATGTGCCAATAGTTACGTAAGATTTAGTTTTATGAACATCTATAAAGGATACTAAAGAGATAGAACTAGATATATCAAAATGGACCAACCTAACCCATATGTTATGACAATGTCATCAAGTTTTGATTTTGTGAACATAGAACAAATTGAATGTCATTACCTCATGATGTGCCAATAGTTACGTAAGATTTTGTTTTATGAACATCTATAAAGGATACTATAGAGATAGAACTAGATATATCAAAATGGACCAACCTAACCCATATGTTATGACAATGTCATCAAGTTTTGATTTTGTGAACATAGAACAAATTGAATGTCATTACCTCATGATGTGCCAATAGTTACGTAAGATTTTGTTTTATGAACATCTATAAAGGATACTATAGAGATAGAACTAGATATATCAAAATGGACCAACCTAACCCATATGTTATGACAATGTCATCAAGTTTTGATTTTGTGAACATAGAACAAATTGAATGTCATTACCTCATGATGTGCCAATAGTTACGTAAGATTTTGTTTTATGAACATCTATAAAGGATACTATAGAGATAGAACTAGATATATCAAAATGGACCAACCTAACCCATATGTTATGACAATGTCATCAAGTTTTGATTTTGTGAACATAGAACAAATTGAATGTCATTACCTCATGATGTGCCAATAGTTACGTAAGATTTTGTTTTATGAACATCTATAAAGGATACTATAGAGATAGAACTAGATATATCAAAATGGACCAACCTAACCCATATGTTATGACAATGTCATCAAGTTTTGATTTTGTGAACATAGAACAAATTGAATGTCATTACCTCATGATGTGCCAATAGTTACGTAAGATTTTGTTTTATGAACATCTATAAAGGATACTATAGAGATAGAACTAGATATATCAAAATGGACCAACCTAACCCATATGTTATGACAATGTCATCAAGTTTTGATTTTGTGAACATAGAACAAATTGAATGTCATTACCTCATGATGTGCCAATAGTTACGTAAGATTTTGTTTTATGAACATCTATAAAGGATACTATAGAGATAGAACTAGATATATCAAAATGGACCAACCTAACCCATATGTTATGACAATGTCATCAAGTTTTGATTTTGTGAACATAGAACAAATTGAATGTCATTACCTCATGATGTGCCAATAGTTACGTAAGATTTTGTTTTATGAACATCTATAAAGGATACTATAGAGATAGAACTAGATATATCAAAATGGACCAACCTAACCCATATGTTATGACAATGTCATCAAGTTTTGATTTTGTGAACATAGAACAAATTGAATGTCATTACCTCATGATGTGCCAATAGTTACGTAAGATTTTGTTTTATGAACATCTATAAAGGATACTATAGAGATAGAACTAGATATATCAAAATGGACCAACCTAACCCATATGTTATGACAATGTCATCAAGTTTTGATTTTGTGAACATAGAACAAATTGAATGTCATTACCTCATGATGTGCCAATAGTTACGTAAGATTTTGTTTTATGAACATCTATAAAGGATACTATAGAGATAGAACTAGATATATCAAAATGGACCAACCTAACCCATATGTTATGACAATGTCATCAAGTTTTGATTTTGTGAACATAGAACAAATTGAATGTCATTACCTCATGATGTGCCAATAGTTACGTAAGATTTTGTTTTATGAACATCTATAAAGGATACTATAGAGATAGAACTAGATATATCAAAATGGACCAACCTAACCCATATGTTATGACAATGTCATCAAGTTTTGATTTTGTGAACATAGAACAAATTGAATGTCATTACCTCATGATGTGCCAATAGTTACGTAAGATTTTGTTTTATGAACATCTATAAAGGATACTATAGAGATAGAACTAGATATATCAAAATGGACCAACCTAACCCATATGTTATGACAATGTCATCAAGTTTTGATTTTGTGAACATAGAACAAATTGAATGTCATTACCTCATGATGTGCCAATAGTTACGTAAGATTTTGTTTTATGAACATCTATAAAGGATACTATAGAGATAGAACTAGATATATCAAAATGGACCAACCTAACCCATATGTTATGACAATGTCATCAAGTTTTGATTTTGTGAACATAGAACAAATTGAATGTCATTACCTCATGATGTGCCAATAGTTACGTAAGATTTTGTTTTATGAACATCTATAAAGGATACTATAGAGATAGAACTAGATATATCAAAATGGACCAACCTAACCCATATGTTATGACAATGTCATCAAGTTTTGATTTTGTGAACATAGAACAAATTGAATGTCATTACCTCATGATGTGCCAATAGTTACGTAAGATTTTGTTTTATGAACATCTATAAAGGATACTATAGAGATAGAACTAGATATATCAAAATGGACCAACCTAACCCATATGTTATGACAATGTCATCAAGTTTTGATTTTGTGAACATAGAACAAATTGAATGTCATTACCTCATGATGTGCCAATAGTTACGTAAGATTTTGTTTTATGAACATCTATAAAGGATACTATAGAGATAGAACTAGATATATCAAAATGGACCAACCTAACCCATATGTTATGACAATGTCATCAAGTTTTGATTTTGTGAACATAGAACAAATTGAATGTCATTACCTCATGATGTGCCAATAGTTACGTAAGATTTTGTTTTATGAACATCTATAAAGGATACTATAGAGATAGAACTAGATATATCAAAATGGACCAACCTAACCCATATGTTATGACAATGTCATCAAGTTTTGATTTTGTGAACATAGAACAAATTGAATGTCATTACCTCATGATGTGCCAATAGTTACGTAAGATTTTGTTTTATGAACATCTATAAAGGATACTATAGAGATAGAACTAGATATATCAAAATGGACCAACCTAACCCATATGTTATGACAATGTCATCAAGTTTTGATTTTGTGAACATAGAACAAATTGAATGTCATTACCTCATGATGTGCCAATAGTTACGTAAGATTTTGTTTTATGAACATCTATAAAGGATACTATAGAGATAGAACTAGATATATCAAAATGGACCAACCTAACCCATATGTTATGACAATGTCATCAAGTTTTGATTTTGTGAACATAGAACAAATTGAATGTCATTACCTCATGATGTGCCAATAGTTACGTAAGATTTTGTTTTATGAACATCTATAAAGGATACTATAGAGATAGAACTAGATATATCAAAATGGACCAACCTAACCCATATGTTATGACAATGTCATCAAGTTTTGATTTTGTGAACATAGAACAAATTGAATGTCATTACCTCATGATGTGCCAATAGTTACGTAAGATTTTGTTTTATGAACATCTATAAAGGATACTATAGAGATAGAACTAGATATATCAAAATGGACCAACCTAACCCATATGTTATGACAATGTCATCAAGTTTTGATTTTGTGAACATAGAACAAATTGAATGTCATTACCTCATGATGTGCCAATAGTTACGTAAGATTTTGTTTTATGAACATCTATAAAGGATACTATAGAGATAGAACTAGATATATCAAAATGGACCAACCTAACCCATATGTTATGACAATGTCATCAAGTTTTGATTTTGTGAACATAGAACAAATTGAATGTCATTACCTCATGATGTGCCAATAGTTACGTAAGATTTTGTTTTATGAACATCTATAAAGGATACTATAGAGATAGAACTAGATATATCAAAATGGACCAACCTAACCCATATGTTATGACAATGTCATCAAGTTTTGATTTTGTGAACATAGAACAAATTGAATGTCATTACCTCATGATGTGCCAATAGTTACGTAAGATTTTGTTTTATGAACATCTATAAAGGATACTATAGAGATAGAACTAGATATATCAAAATGGACCAACCTAACCCATATGTTATGACAATGTCATCAAGTTTTGATTTTGTGAACATAGAACAAATTGAATGTCATTACCTCATGATGTGCCAATAGTTACGTAAGATTTTGTTTTATGAACATCTATAAAGGATACTATAGAGATAGAACTAGATATATCAAAATGGACCAACCTAACCCATATGTTATGACAATGTCATCAAGTTTTGATTTTGTGAACATAGAACAAATTGAATGTCATTACCTCATGATGTGCCAATAGTTACGTAAGATTTAGTTTTATGAACATCTATAAAGGATACTAAAGAGATAGAACTAGATATATCAAAATGGACCAACCTAACCCATATGTTATGACCTATCATGGGCTAGCCCGTTTGTGGGTCAGGTTAGGTTGACCTTTGTTTTTTTTTTTTAATGGGTTGTATTTTTTCAAACCAGAGATGAGGAGGCTTTTTGCCTTCCGTCATCCATGCTTAAATCTAATTCATTAAGCTTTAACTTCTTGAATGCAATACTCTTTCAAATATGTTATTTTATTAAGAGATCTCTATAAGTGAATAATTAAATAAATCAATATGTTAAAGCACAAAAAAGCGAAATTTGATATTTCTAAGAAACTAATTTCATAAATAAAAAATAAAAAATCAACAATACGAAATCAAGGAAAATTGAAGTTATGTGTAAGTCACTTTTTCCTTAATATCATTTCGCTACATCTCTTGGTATTAAAAGCTTGTACTGTGTAGTTTATGTATATTAAGCTTCAATTTTATAAACATATATAAAAGACATAGTTGTTCGTAGCTCTTTGAGCTTAGTTGGTTAGAGCACCCGTTTAGTAAGCGGGAGGTCTTGAGTTCAAATCTCAACAAGAACACTCCCTAAAGTAAAACATATATATATTCTAT
>NC_044931.1:15052012-15053345 GCF_003576645.1 Ipomoea triloba | reverse complement strand
GCGTCGTCGCTAGGGAGGGCAAAACGGTTGATATTGACTTGTGTTTTATCTTTGGAATATTCGCAATGTTTTGACTTGAATTCACTTGTTGTTTTTAATTTGTTTGTACTAACCTCCCTAAAACAATTACTTTTTGTTCGGGTTGGAAACTTTGATTCTTTCAACATTTTTGTAGGGTGAATGCAAACGAAGGCTAGGGCCAACCAAGGCCTTCTCCCTCTCAATCTTTAAATAAACCGAGCAACAAGGAGAAGGACAAAAAAAAAGGTCAAACCTAGGGAGATTACCGAGAGGAGAATGGTATTTCCTAAACCTCCCGAGAATAACCATATTTGCAATGCAATTTTTCATTAACCATAAACACACTATGATGCATCATGGCTCACTAGAAATTCATTTCCTAGATTTTCCTTATTGATTTCAACAATTTTCTTTGTATCTCGTTTACTACTACATTCATTCATTCAATATTCTTTGATACTTTGTGACAATGACGCGAATGAGTAAATGCTACATATTCCATTGATTAAAGACTTGTCAATACTTCTAATTTGACCTCCCTAGATGCCGACACAACCCGGGGTAACCCCAACAATCTTTTATTTTAACAACCACAAAACAGCGGTAAATCAAATGGCGTCGTCGCTAGGGAGGGCAAAACGGTTGATATTGACTTGTGTTTTATCTTTGGAATATTCGCAATGTTTTGACTTCAATTCACTTGTTGTTTTTACTTTGTTTGTACTAACCTCCCTAAAACAACTACTTTTTGTTCGTGTTGTAAACTTTGATTCTTTCAACATTTTTGTAGGGTGAATGCAAACGAAGGCTAGGGCCAACCAAGGCCTACTCCCTCTCAATCTTGAAATAAACAGAGCAACAAGGAGAAGGACAAAAAAAAAGGCCAAACCTAGGGAGATCCTAGTAGACCGAGAGGAGAATGGTATTTCCTAAACCTCCCGAGAATAACCACATTTGCAATGCAATTTTTCATTAACCATAAACACACTATGATGCATCATGGCTCACTAGAAATTCATTTCCTAGATTTTCCTTATTGATTTCAACAATTTTCTTTGTATCTCGTTTACTACTACATTCATTCATTCAATATTCTTTGATACTTTGTGACAATGACGCGAATGAGTAAATGCTACATATTCCATTGATTAAAGACTTGTCAATACTTCTAATTTGACCTCCCTAGATGCCGACACAACCCGGGGTAACCGCAATAATCTTTTATTTTAACAACCACAAAACAGCGGTAAATCAAATGGCGTCGTCGCTAGGGAGGGCAAAACGGTTGATATTGACTTGTGTTTTATCTTTG
>NC_044931.1:15050177-15051012 GCF_003576645.1 Ipomoea triloba | reverse complement strand
GAAAAATTAATTAGGCCCTCAAATTTTTTTTAAAGTTGAATTTAGGTACATAAACAAGTCAATTTAGTTCATCAAGGCATAATTACCTGTCAGTAACCTGTAATAACAGGTAAATCTAAGTATGACTTTTTTTGCAAAAAATATCTCAGTTAGGCCATCGATCTTTACCTGATAAATTAATTAGGCCCTCAAGCTTTTTAAAGTTGCAATTAGGTTCATAAACATGTCAATTTAGTTTATCAAGGCATAATTACCTGTTAGCGACCTGTAATACCAGGAAAATGTAAATATGACTTTTTTTTGCAAAAAATATGTCAAATAGGCCATCTAACTTTACCTGAAAAATTAATTAGGCCCTCAAACTTTTTAAAGTTGCAATTAGGTACATAAACAAGTCAATTTAGTTCATCAAGGCATAATTACCTGTTAGCGACCTGTAATACCAGGTAAATGTAAATATGACTCTTTTTTTTTTTTTTTTTGCAAAAAATATGTCAAATAGGCCATCGAGGTTAACCTAAAAAATTAATTAGGCACCTATACCTTTTCAAAGTTGCAATTAGATATATAAACATGTCTATTTAGTTCATCAAGGCATAATTACCTGTTAGTGACCTATAATACTAGTTAACTGTAAATATGACTTTTTCTTTCCAAAAAATATGTCAAATAGCCATCAAACATTACCTGAAAATTAATAAAACAAGTCAATTTAGTTCATCAAGGCATAATTACCTATTAGTGACCTGTAATAGCAGGTAAATGTAAATCTGACTTTTTTTTGCAAAATATATGTCAAATAGCCCATCAAACTTTACCTGAAAATTAATTAAAC
>NC_044931.1:15047879-15049177 GCF_003576645.1 Ipomoea triloba | reverse complement strand
ATCAAGTGGATTCTGATGTTACTTGTAGTGTAAGTTAAGATTTCGGCTTGCAGGTTGCGTCACTTTGTTGACCGACCGGTCATCCTTCGGTAGATCGGTCGGGTGTGTTTCTGTCGGGGCGACTCCAAGGGTGATCCGAGAGCATTTTGTCACGAGGCCTATCGGTATAAGCAAACCGGTTGATCACAAGTGATTTATCCCAGTCGGGTTGATGACTATGACGGACCAGCCAGTTGGCGATTGACGGATCGGGTGACACTTGACGGACCGGCTCAACGGGTAATCTTTGTACGTATTTATCCATCACGAGTCCCCCACTTCTTGAATCCGCGAGAGTCGTCGAGTTTGAGAAGTGAATTTGTTCTTGCAATTTCTTCCAATCGTCATGTTGCGGGTTGCGCTTCGTTCGGTCGGTCTTCAGGCATCCGGGCACCTTTTGGTAACTTCCCAATTTTTGCAAGTCACTAGAGATTCTGATCGGATGGCTAACATGCAAAGTGGGACAGGTGGCGCGAATCTGGGCCTCCACGTGAACGGGCCGTCCCTTCAACTTCTAGGCCATCTCTTCTCCTATAAATATCCTTTGGTGAAAGTTCATTTTTACTCTTCTCCCTTTGGCTAACCTGCAACCTCTGGAATTTGCTGATCACTTTGCAAGGTAAAATTTCTTTCCTTTCCCCTCTTTTTTTTTTGCTATCCTTTTTTCTTTGACCGACCGAAACCCTAGCCTTGAAGAAAAAAAGTCTGTTCATCTTCTTTGACGCTCTACGTGTCCGACGATCTGATGCTACACTTACACCATGTACGTCCATTTGTTTTTTCCTATTGCTTTCTTTCTTCACTACTGAAAGTAATTTACATTATATATATATATATATATATATATATATATTTTTTTTACTATATGGCCGATCGGCCAAAATTGTTTTTTTGGCCGATCGATTAAAATTGATTTTGGCCGACCGGCCAAAATCAATATATATATATATATATATATATATATATATATATTGCGAATGATCATGCATAACCTACATATGTTTTTTTGTTGTGTTGCCGACCAATTGATGTAGTAGTTGTCTGTTTGTTGTGCTCGGTCGACCGGTCAGATGGTCAGATGGTCAGATCAACTGGTCAGTCGTATTGCCTTCTTTGCTTGTTGTTCGCTATATGGTTATTGGGCACTTGATCCATTGTAACTGCTCCGCCCTTTTTTTTTTTTTTTCTTAGCTCCAGTCGACCGGTCGCCGAGGCCGATCAGTCATTCGGCCTTGCACTATGCTCCGCTTAATCTTGTC
>NC_044931.1:15045898-15046879 GCF_003576645.1 Ipomoea triloba | reverse complement strand
CGCTCTGCGAGAAAACAGTGAAGGGAGCAAAAACTTGGGATGATGCCATAACCAAGGCAATAACCGCGGCCACCACTCAACTAACCAAGGCTAGTAAGTCCGCGGACCCCAAGTGCAAAACCTTTTACAAAACCGCAGACGAAAAGTAAGTACTCCCTCTCTGTCCCATCTTATGAGCCTATCTGGTATAGAATTGATTTGACCAATAAGACATATAAAATGGGGCAGACGAGTATTAGTGATTTAAAAATGATATAGTGAAATGGTTGTTTGAAAGTGTTGGTAGGGCCGGATTTTAGGGCATGCAAGATGTGCAACAGCACAGGCCCCAAAATTTTGGGGGCCGCTAGTCCAGTCCTGAACGAATAGTTAGTATATGTATTTGTGGTTATATTGGCTCAAAATTAGGTTTTCATGACTAATCTAAATTCTACTACGTATTATTCAAAAAAAAAAATTTCTACTCCGTAATATTCACGTGAATTACTTTACTCCGTAATATTCACGTGAATTACTTTTCTTCAATTTGCAGTTTATTTGTACTTTGATAGAGTCTCACTTATTTACCAACACAGGGCCACACAAATTAAAAAAAAAAACAGGCCTTGAGTGTTGGGTGGAGGCCACTAAGGGTCAAGTTTAGGTGGCTAAGTTGTTTGGCAGAGGCTGGTAAAGGACCAAATCCATCATCTTACCTCTCGAAAATGTGATGGTGATCTATAAAGAAATAAAGTTGTACCTTGGCTACGAATTATAACTTTTGGCGCATAATAGTGATAAGCGCTTGATCTTGACAGGAAGACAGTTGGATTAGATGGGTTGGTTGTTGTTATGTTGATTAATATATATAATTTGTTGGATTTGATTTGATGAACGAATGTGCCAGATTGAAGGAGTGCATGAAGTTAGCTAAAAGCGGGGATAAGGACGGTAGCTTGAACGTCAAACTCACAGCGGCATCGACTAGCGTTAGTGACTGTG
>NC_044931.1:15044363-15044898 GCF_003576645.1 Ipomoea triloba | reverse complement strand
CCTAACCAAAACACCAACCTTATGACTTCTTTCTCGCACACCCTTTTCAGGGAGGCGTTGTTGACCGAGTGCCGACTCCATTTTCAGGACTCCGGCCTAACCAAAACACCAACCTTATGACTTCTTTCGCCCACTCCCTTTTTAGGGAGGCACGGTAGACCGAGTGCCGACTCCATTTTCAGGACTCCGGCCTAACNCCAGCCTAACCAAAACAACAACCTTATGACTTGTTTCTCGCACTCCCTTTTCAGGGAGGCACGGTTGACCGAGTGCGGACTCCATTTTCAGGACTCCGGCCTAACCAAAACACCAACCTTATGACTTCTTTCTCACACTCCCTTTTTAGGGAGGCACGGTTGACCGAGTGCCGACTCCATTTTCAGGACTCCGCCTAACCAAAACACCAAACTTATGACCTCTTTCTCGCACTCTCTTTTTAGGGAGGCACGGTTGACCGAGTGCGGACTCCATTTTCAGGACTCCGGCCTAACCATAACACCAACCTTATGACTTCTTTCTCGCACTCCCTTTTTAG
>NC_044931.1:15042856-15043363 GCF_003576645.1 Ipomoea triloba | reverse complement strand
TGCTTGGATTTCTTCTCTTCAGTGACCCTCACTTGCAGATCAGTGTTGACTAAATCAAATAAGTTCTGGTACTCATCCTGAGACCAATGTCCTGTCTTCATCTTAGGTAATTTTATCCTGCGCCATGTATCCTTCACATGAAACCTGTGTCTGCCAAGTTCCTCAGCAAGTGATTTCCACTCATTCCCATGTAATTTCACGTGCTGCAGTACCAAAGCTTTTTCTTCTTCAGTCCATTTAGGGTTTTCAGCTCTTCGAAATATTATTTGAGCACGATAATAGACTGCAATGTGAGGCCTATTTGGTATGGCAGCTCCTATTTCCTTCCAACAGTTTTTTACTTCAGGGTGAGATCTACTATTTAAAACCATATTCAAACCTTCCTCACCCAAATGATGTACCTCTATGTACTTATAAATGGCTTCTTTAATTTTCTCATCTTCTATTTTAGTGAACCGCTTACCTCGAATCAACTCCACTTCTTCATTTTCATCATTCCCACTCTCA
>NC_044931.1:15041338-15041856 GCF_003576645.1 Ipomoea triloba | reverse complement strand
ACAAAATTCACATGTTTATGTATTTAATTGCAACTTTAAAAAGTTTGAGAGCTTAATTGATGCATATTTGACACATTTTATGCAAAAAAGTGACATTTAAAGTTAGCTGGTATTACAGGTCACTAACAGGTAATTATGCATTATAAACTATATTTACATTTTCATGGATCTAATTGCAAAATTAAAATGTTTGAGGGCCTAGTTGATTTTTCAGGTTAAGTTCGATGGCTTATTTGACACATTTTATTCTTAAAAAGTGACATTTATGTTTACCTGTTATTACAGGTCACAAACGGGTAATTATGCTTTGATGAACTAAATTAACATGTTTATTTACTCAATTGCAACTTTAAAAAGTTTGAGAGCCTAATTGATGCATATTTGACACATTTTATGCAAAAAAAGTGACATTTAAAGTTACCTGGTATTATAGGTCACTAACAGGTAATTATGCCTTATAAACTAAATTTACATTTTCATGCACCTAATTGAAAAAATTAAAATGTTTGAGAGCCAAA
>NC_044931.1:15039811-15040338 GCF_003576645.1 Ipomoea triloba | reverse complement strand
TATATCATTATCAAGAATTTGAGAAAAGAACAGTACCTTCATAGGCAACTCCAAGATTTTCACAATAGCATTTATGCTTGAGATTTTCACAATAGAGTCGTAAGCAAGTATTTATGAAGAATTATGCTTTGCATGTGAATAATAATTGCAATAGTATATCAGCCATCAGATTATGAAAACTTACACATTTATGTTCTTCTGGTTTGTAATGAAATATGGAGTGATGTATCCCCTATCTAGCTTCATCCCCTCCACAACTTCTAGCTCATTTAATAATGTCTTTCCATCTTAGAATAGAAGCAAGGACCTACAACATTAAGAAATTAATTTGAGTTGTTCCTTTAGCAATGTTAATAGTATTAAGAAAACAAATACAAGCACTTACTTGAATTGTGATGACACCTTTCTTGCCTACTTTCTTCATAGCCTTAGCAATTAACTCACCAATTTCTCTCTTCCCATTTACAGAGATTGTCCCAACCTGTAAGTGTAGAAAATTAAGTAGCATTAATGAGAAAATGACTGCA
>NC_044931.1:15038184-15038811 GCF_003576645.1 Ipomoea triloba | reverse complement strand
GTTTCTTTTAACATTTTTGAAGGGTGAATGCAAACGACGGCTAGAGAATACCAAGGCCTACTCCCTCTGGATCTTTTAATAAACCTAGCCACAACGACAATGATAAAAAGAAAGGCCAAACCTACGGAGATCCTAGTAGACCGAGAGGAGAATGGTACTTTCTAAACCTCCCGAGAATAACCACCTTTGCAATGCAATTTTTCATAAACCGTAAACACACTACGATGCATCATGGCTCACTAGAAATTCATTTCCGAGCTTTTCCTTATTGATATCAACAATTTTCTTCGTATCTCGTTTACTACAACATTCATTCATTCAATATTCTTTGATTCTATGTGACAATGGCGCGACTGAGGAAAATAATACATATTCCATTGATTAAAGACTTATTAATACTTCTAATTTGACCTCCCTAGAGACCGACACAACCCGAGGATAACCCCAACAATCTTTGATTTTAATAACCACAAAACCACTGAAAATCAAATGGTGTAATTGCCAAGTAGGGCACACGGTTGTTATTGACGTGTTTTATATCTTTGAAATAATTGCGTTATTTTAACTTCATTTCAATTGTTGTTTTTAATTTGTTTGTACTAAACCTCCTAAAACAACTACATTTTG
>NC_044931.1:15035743-15037184 GCF_003576645.1 Ipomoea triloba | reverse complement strand
CACCTACATCACAGGGAGGTTAGAGATTAAGCCTGTAGACTAGCTATTACACTTTGACTAAACATATTAACAATAATAATAATAATAATAATAATAATAATAATAATAATAATAATAAGACTATTATTCACAATTGAAATATTGACGAACAATGTTTCCTAAACAAAGACCGACCCCCTTCAGTTGCGTCGTGAATTTAAGCCGTAAAAATTTTGAGGATGGTTGAAAAATCAGTTAAAATCGACGTGTAAAATGATCATTTTGAAGCAAAATTTTGAATGGGATTCACGTACTTCAAACTTGGAAGGATTACAAATTAAATCCTAAAATGAGTTTGAAGGTGTTTAACTCATGTACACCCACCAGACAAATTTTCGATTCAGTTGAACTGCTCTTATGTATTCGCATGTACTTAAATAATTCCTGCAACTATCAATGGGAAAGATGGCCTAACTTGACTCCCAGGAATGACATCAATCACTTAGAAGGATTAACTCGATCACGTGCATTTATAACATTCACACTAATAATTTCAATAAAAAGATGATGTTAAACACAAATGAGAAATATAATCCAAAATATAAAGCGAATGTTTTAGTTGTTGAGAATATAATGTAATATATAAATATAAATGTGTAATCCAATCATCAACTTAATTAAACTTTTAATTAAGATGAAACACATGTTTAAATTTAAATATTTTTTGCATCACTATATAAAAGGTAACCGGCTTGCACGACATTATATATATATATATATATATATATATAATGGATCGGATCGTGTTCAGGTGAAAACTACTCGCCCAGGAAAGAACTGAGAACGCTTCGCAACGCGCCACGTGTCTAGATGTAGTTGCACCTAACGTTATAACTAGATACATGAATGTTAACAAGGTAAATTACTTGTACTTACAAATGAAAATAGGTGCACAAGTGCAAGTAAAATGTATTACATGTGCAAGTAAATTGTACACTGAGCATCAATACTAGGTGCACCTAATGTTATAATTAGGTGCACATAGGTTGTACCTATGTACATGAATGTTAACAAGGTAAATTACTTGCGCTTGTAAGTGAAAATAGGTGCACAAGTGCAAGTAAAATGTATTACTAGTTCAAGTAAAATGTATGCTGAGCTCAATACTAAGTGCACCTAATGTTATAACTAGTTGCACATAACATTATAAGTGGTGCACCTAGATGCGAAAGTAGATGTATTACTTGGACTTGTAAGTGTAAATAGGTGCGAAAATAGGTGCACTTGTAAGTGAAACTAGGTGTACTTATAACACAATTACTTGCACCAAAGTTCGAGTTATTTACGAAAATGTCACCGCGTCGTTTTTTTAAAATTACATCTGATTCTTTGATCTGACACGTGGACAGCTGCGAAGCGTTCTCATTTCCTTCCTCGTCGACAGTATATATATATATATATA
>NC_044931.1:15033481-15034743 GCF_003576645.1 Ipomoea triloba | reverse complement strand
TTTTTTTTTTTTTTTTGTTTTTTTTTTTGTTTTTAGTTTTTCTTTTTCTCTTTCTATCTTCTCTCTCTTATTTGACGCCTCAAAAACTACACCAAAAACCCCATTATTGAGGATGTCCAATTTTCTTCTCCGGAAGTTATTAGAGAATGTAAATTCGAGTTGCATGAACCCAATCCACACCCTACTCCAATCTTGGGAGCCCAACTCCAATGGTATTTGAATTGGAGTTCAATCTTGCACCCTATTGCTTACAGACTTGACTTGAGGTCAAGTAATCAACCACTATACTAGCTTTGAGATTATCATCGCTTAATTATCAACCAACACTACTATTTTTATTATCATCGTTATTCAGTTTACTTTCACTATGTGCATACTCTAACTCCCATCTACATATTTCCATCAAAGCGTACTTATGGGCAACGGTGAATATTATCCCTACTTGATATTTGCATATATTTTTATTTTTATATTAAAATTATAAAATTTCAAATAATTTTTTATTTTATAAATTGGAAAATAATTAAATTTAAAAAGAGTTTAAAAGGAAACAAGCTTTAACTCTTTTTTTTTTTTAATAAAGAAAATGTCTCTTTATATAGGCAATAGGGTAGAGCTCGCAAGGTGCAAGGCCATACTAAAACTAGCGATTGCTTGGTAGTTGCTACATCATATCCAACCTTACATATTTGAATTCTCCAAAAAATTCAAAATTTCTTCTCTTTTTGACTGTTTGTTTACATGTCACTTTCACTTCAAAAGAGTACACCTCTCTCTCTCTCTCTAGATCTCTAGCTTTGTCTCCCCCTTGCATGGTGGAATATTATATTGCTTGTAGGACGTGGATGGGGTCATTGGGTAGTCGTCTAATTATCCACATATATATCACTTGATAATTCCTTGACTAAATTAAATACAAGTGAAGGTTCTCCAATTTTGATGGCACCGCCACTTTTAGTCTTCAACTTTTAAATTAATCACTTTTAGTTATCCAACTTTGACGGCACTGCCACTTTTAGTCCTCAACTTTTAAATTAACCACTTTTAATCCTCTTACTTTTTGTTTCTAGCCACCTATGGTCCTTTCTTTATAATTGGACATCTAATGTCATTTTCTCAAGGGCAATTCAGTCATTTAGTCCAAAATTTAGTGTTAACAAAGGAAAGTGGAGAATAGGGTTTCTTCAATTATTCTGATGAGGAAACATAATACTTAATACATTAATTATGAAATGACTGAATTGCCCTTGAGAAAATGACAT
>NC_044931.1:15031526-15032481 GCF_003576645.1 Ipomoea triloba | reverse complement strand
TTTTGATTATTTATCTGATAATCATTGAATAGTATTTTGTAAAATTTGCATGATTACTATATTATAATATTTCATATTAAAGTGTTTAATTTAAAAAATAGAGTCTTTATGCACCTAGCGTGCGCGTGGCATGCACGCGCCTAACTGGGCGCTCTTATTCTTCTCAATAATTATTATCTCTCTTTCACTTAGCTAAAAAATGAAAGAATTGCACACCAAAATAATATTTGAAAACAACACAAACTAATGTTGGGCAGTAATGCAGTCCAAAACCAACAACTTTAATAAAGATAGTGAGACTCTTCTGTATGTAATACACACCAATTCAATGGTTCCCTCTTGATTTTCACATACAGGGAACAAAAACACATAAAACAAACAAACATAGTGGTCCCCAATTCATCTGGGAACACACACTGCTCAACAAAAGCACACACCAGGAACACATGGACATCCACTTGCACTTTAATATATGAACATATATAAAACATCAAAAGAACATATGTAAAGCATATAAGCAACAAATAAACAAACATAGAAAGCGTATCTAACCTATAAATAAACATATAATGCAACACACAAGGACTAACCGTAATTTGGCAGTTCGAAACCTAGACTTCTTCGTTAGCAAACCATACTATCCTTGGTTGGGGAAAATCATCAATGGATGTGGATATTCGTCGTTGGCAATGGATAATCGTTGATGGCTTGAGAAATTCGGTGATGGCTATGGATACGATGAACAAATCGGAAATTAGGGCATAATTTGGGGAAGAAATCGCATTGTGTTTCGCTAATTTGGGGATGAAATCGACTGGTCAAATGGTTTCAATGACAAAGCACTTGAATTGTCCATTTTGCCCTTGTTTTTATCGCGCCAAGCAAAAAGATTAATATTTTGGATGATTTGATGATGATATATTATTATTGAATTTTAAAATAGAAATTTATAGTA
>NC_044931.1:15030023-15030526 GCF_003576645.1 Ipomoea triloba | reverse complement strand
TCAGACTCTTGCAGATACACTATGTAATCACTAGGAACTGCCAATCTTTTATCTCGAACAGATCGCCTCAAAGTTGAGCTACCATCTCCTTGAGAAGTTAGTGGTTCAACTACCGCCTTAGGAATTTCCTGAATTGGTTGATCTGTTGAGATAATATTAGCATCTTGTCGAATTTCTTCAATAGGTTGTTCAATACCTGTTTGATCTTGAGGGGTGGTTGAATTTATTATCAACCTATGTGATGATCTAGAAGGATATGATTCAATATGATCATGATTATAAATCAAATCATTGAATCTATCCCTCCCACTAATCATGTCATTTTCAAGAAACTTAGCATTTCTTGATTCCACGATCCTAGTTGAATGAGATGGATAGTAAAATCTATACCCTTTGGAGGACTGTGCGTATCCAATAAAGAAACCACTAATAGTCCTTGGGTCCAACTTCTTTTCTCGTGGGTTATATATCCTTACCTCAGACGGGCATCCCCAAACACGCAT
>NC_044931.1:15024917-15029023 GCF_003576645.1 Ipomoea triloba | reverse complement strand
ATATATATATATATATATATATATATATATATATATATATATATATATATATATATATATCTGTATGTATGTATGTATGTATGTATGTATGTATGTATGAATCTAAAATCTACAAATCTAATAAGAGCTAATAAAGTTAGGTTCTTAACCGGAACTAAACAATGTTAGGCGTAATTGTTTTATGAAATGAATGGTTCAGATTATTTTGATTTTAGTAATTTTTTTATTTTAATTTCTTATTTTATCCTCTATTATATCATTTGTTTTTTCTAAATACTCTTGCAACTCCGTCAGTGTAAACTTTAGTAACAGAATATTCCGTTAAGTATTTATTATTCTTTTAATTTACTCATTGAATTTTATAAGAAATATCTTAGGTTCGAACTCAATCCCAATCGAAGTTAGCATAATTGTTAATCATATACTATTAATATGTTAGAGTGTATTAAAAAAAAATACAATATAAAATGTAACATGAACTTTGGTCAATTATTAGCCAAATTATATACATAACATTCAAAGTTGAGCGCATCAAATATTACAAATAAGAAATCTTAAAAATCATGTTCTTACATTAAAAAAAAAAAATCTATGGTAAGTTTTTCTTTTTTCCTTTTTTTTTTTCATTTAATTAATCTTCTTTTGATTATTTAGAACAAGGACTTAAAATTTTAATTACGCTTTTGCACTATTGGGAATGATTTAGGTGATTTTGGTATTAAAAATTATTGTATGTATTTTTTTTAAAATAATTTTTGTCTTCTAGACTCAACCTGCTTAGATTAAAGGCAAACTCAGTATCAACCTTAACAACAAAAGCACTTGGTATATAGGATGTAGCCATTGTTTCAAAAAGGTTTATGCACAAAGTGATAAACAATTTAACTCCAAAGTTAGTATCGATTCAATAAAAAAAATTAAAAACAATTAAAAAAAACACACACGCTCACGCACAAAATCAATTACTACACTCAGCTCATTCATACTAATTACCACTGCAAAATATCAACAAGCGTTTGCAATATCAAGAGTTCATACTACAACTAAGATCCCGGCCATATACACAACAAAGCAAATCCACAACTTCCTACACTATAATTTCATTGCATGACGCTACCATCTATGCTACAACCAGTAACCCTATGTCTCGGTTGACTACGTAAAGTCAAAAGACAGCATATCAAATCTGTTAATCAAAGAGTTAAGTAGAGAGTTGACCGAGAAGTTGACACGAGGAATGGGTCTAAAGCCCTTGGTATAAGTTCTATAGTAGATTAATTATACCCAACCTAGTTGGCACCTAGGTTCAATGAGACAACTAAATTATGGAACATAGCGTGTCACTGTGGGAGTCTCGGACTCCCTACTACTCCTCGTTAAAATAGTGGCTCCCGCACGAGGTTAGCACATTGATGCTTTAATGATTCGAATGTCAGTTGACATGTGAGAGTATGCAGGATACTCGGAAAAGAATTACCTATGTGAGAGAGAAGTGAGGGTCGATTCAAAGGAGAATTGAACTGGGCTCAATTCTTTAGAAACTCTTGCAGAACCAGGAATGGTGACCCACGACCAAAATGGGCACAAACATGAGAACATAACAAGGTTGGGAGGTTCCTGTGTGAGATATGTCATCGTCTACACAAACGGCAGTCGGTTCAAAGACATCGCGTTCTACCGTACAACTAGTAGAGTAAATACATCTTCACGAGGGAAGGCTCAAAGGGTAACACCTACATATCCTATGTAGGGATCGACCGTTGGATACAGTTGTTTCTAATTTCAAAACAACCCCAAAAATCAATTTTCATTCATGTGTAGGATTGTTGGAAAAATAGCATAAAATGACAATTTTAGTACACGACTCAAGCTTATATTTTTTTCCATAAAATCCTTTCGTATTTTTATGCTTGTTATCTTCTAGAAATATTATTTTCGTAACAAAATCTACCATATTACCTTTTACATCTTTTTTTACTCCATTTCAATTTAGAGTACTAGACAACCAATTTATACTAAAACTTATTTATATTACTAAATATTTTATTATGGTTCCAATTCTAATTCCCATGTTCAAACCAAATGCCTGACTTTTCATAAATAATTGTACATATCACAATCATTTTCATTCCTTATTTAAAAAAAAAAAATTGGAGAAATGTATAAGTATGTACATTTCTTATTTTCCTTTTTCATTTTTTTCCAGTTTTTCAGAAAAGATACGAAGAATTTCTCTAATTAATAAACACACAAACATTTAGTACAAGGGAATGTGATGTGCCTGTAAAAATGCCAACCTCTCAGCATAGCTAGAAGTGGTAAAATGAAAGAATTGAAGTATCATTTGGATGGGCAATGGTCATATATGTGGCTAAACTTACTATGAATTAGTCTATTAATACACTCAAAATTTCATCCAATTTCTATAAACTGCACCCAGCCCATCAATAATTTAGATCAGACACAAAAGGCCAATGAACATAATATAAGGGGAAAAAAAAGTCTATCCAATATTCCTTTGTATGCGCATTCAGAAAGTTCCTACACATTATTCATGTGATCCAACACTCTCATTTAATATAAATTGACAAGTCAGATTTTCTCCAACTAACCAAACAATTAAATGAGCTGAGGTGCTTCAGTCTAAATTTATAGTTCACATGGATATGACTTTAATGCTAACTGAGTAATGTATTATGTCTCAATTAAAACATTAAATTAATAGTTTGCATAGATCTGCCTTTAATATGAAATTAAATGATGCATTCTGTCTCAACTAAAAATTTAAATTGATAGTTCACATTAATTATTGGACTCTAATACTAAATTTAATAAAGTGCTATGTTTAAACGAAAAATCTAATTAAAATGATAATTAGAATCCACATTCTTTATATATATATATATATAGACACACACATATATATACACTCAAATAATGCGATGGTGAAGATCAAGCAAGATATAGTAGAACAGTATTATTAAGTTCAATGCATCTAGTTTTGCATAACTATTGAGAAATAGTAAAATCTACCTTTACAAATTTATCAACTACCTTAAACATTTGCATTAGATCTGCTTGTTTTTTCTGAAAAGAATATTCTTTTGGGACATGGGCTCTTTCCCTTATCTACGAAAAAGAAAAGGTAAAAGCAAATTATATGGAATAATTATTCCTAAGTACCACATAGGTGGTAGATGCCATTTTTTATGAATGTGGATTTTCACTATTTTACCTACCCCTTTAAATTTATAGTTTCTATATAGCTGTTAAATGGAGTTAATGGATTCCATTAATTGTACGTGGTGCCAAAATAGCAACATCGGGTCAGAAGGAGGGTTTACCATTGCACACTCTTGAATAGTAACTGCAGATTTTTCTCGTTACTCAAAAAAAAATTGTAAGGAATAACTGCTTATAGATTTTAATGATGCTAATTAATGGATTGAGAATGTAGGACCTCCAAAACTTTCAATGATGCTATAAAACTAACATGTCTTTTTTCTCCTTACCTTTTACCTCGAAACATATTCTCAACTTAACCTTCCTCTATGTAATTGTGTGTGTGTGTGAAGGATCATATGAGACCAGCGTTTTAAAATTTGTAATATTTATAAAATTGACATTTTATTATTTTTCTAGCCTTTGATCAATCTAGATATATGAATGGGATTTTTTTTTTTATTACAAAAGCATTGTTATTACGTAAATATGCTCTTTTATATAACATTTAGATGCTATTTATTAAAACTAGACTTTAATTGAAATGCTCCTATATGTATAACATCTAGATATTATTTTTAAATTAAAACTAGACTTTAATTGAAATGCTCGACAATGATAGATAGGGATTAACAGCCTTTACAGAATTACATACTGGCCCTGTTTGGTAAATAATCAGCCTATCAATCAATTTTTGCTTATTTGACCACTATTAGTTGTTTGGTTAATAAGCTTTTTGTAACTCCAAAATGCTAAAATTCAAAAAGCTACTCAAAGCATCCTTTTAAATTAGCTTTTTGAGAAAAGAAATTATACCAAACAGCTATCAGCTAACAGCTAATCTATCAAACAACTTTCTACAATCAGCTAATGTTATCAACAAA
>NC_044931.1:15023276-15023917 GCF_003576645.1 Ipomoea triloba | reverse complement strand
CACGATCTACACAGTCGCTTCGGCTTCTTTGACTTTTCGATTCCTTTCTCTCTATTGCTCTTGATACGTCTTCCACTACCTTTATTTTTGACCTTCAATGGGGGTTTTATGGTCACGATGTCTGGTGCACGTGTCTCACAGAATGCCTCTATAACACCTTTGTTGCCCTTTGCAAGTTCCTGAGTTGCTCCGTCCTGTGTGAATTCTTCTTTCAACCCCTTAATTACCTGCGTCATGCGTTCCAATCGGTCCGAGTCACCACCAACTAACCCAATACATGAATAAATATCTGACCACATTTTTTTCATTAATAATTTTGTGGATGAATCCCTTGAGGTATGTTGCTCCCTTGTGGTTAGATGCTCCATGCAAGATAGTTTAGTCCACCTAGGCACCACATACTGGTTAGGGATGCACTCTAGCCGTGCATCTTTGAAGACCAAGAACATGTGTCTGCAAACCATACCCAAACGATTGAATAATCCACAGCTGCATAAAACACTATTATCTGCTGGACTATGTTTCACACAGAAAATTCGGTTGCATTCCTCTTTAATGTCGTACCAGGTAGAGTCTCCATCTTTGCGAATCTCAACTATTTGACAGTAGAAGCACCCCGCAATTATTTCTTTTTGAACCTC
>NC_044931.1:15021750-15022276 GCF_003576645.1 Ipomoea triloba | reverse complement strand
ATGAATTATACAGGTCATGAAGGCAAGCACTTGGATGGAGGAAGGAGCTTTTCAGAATGTATCAAATGGTTTCGTGAAGGAGTGCTGTCAGGAGAATTCATTCAAGAAGCCTATGGAAACTACCTTTCAGGTCAAGTTCAAGCCAAGTACAAAAATGCCAAGTTTGAAGGAAGTTTCAGAGAGTTGAGGGATCATATCAACAGAAGGATTGAAGAAGAAGCAAAGGGCAAAAAGAAAAGTTAATTTTGGTAATGTAATTTGTTTTTCAACTACTTTTGTGAAATATTTCCTATGACTCTGGTTTATGCTTTAAATTAGCCCTTATTATATACGTTTATTAAGTGTTGTTTGAACTGTTTTTAGATTTAGTTTGTATCAAATGCATGCCTGAGAATAATGTTTTTTAAAGGAAGAAATTATGTTTAAAGGAAGAAATTATTTTTGAAGATGAAGAAGAAATTGGTACGTGAAAAGAGCCAAGAGGAAAATTAATTTGAAGCCTATCATCTCAAATTAATTTTGGAAG
>NC_044931.1:15019857-15020750 GCF_003576645.1 Ipomoea triloba | reverse complement strand
TTCCATTTGCAATCAAGTAATCTTTCAATTTCTTCTATTGTTCTTCAATTTCTATTTTGTGAATTGCTTTATTGTTTTGTTTAGTGATTTGATCTTGAATTTTGTCCTTGATCTTGCATTGCATCTTGATTTTGATTCTAGTTTTCCTTTTTGAGATTTATTTTGATGAATTGAGTAATGCTTTGAATTGAGTGGGATTGCTTTGTTGATTTGGTTTGAGCTTTGAATTGTGCTTTGCTTTCAATCCTTGGAGCTTAAATTTGTTAGATGCTTTGATAATGCTTAGTCTAGTTATGTGTGGCTAGTTACCTAGGGATTAGGACTAGTTGAACGTACATTTTGCTCTTGAGCTCTTATGTCTTGAATCTAGGGTAGATTGATGCCTTTTGGATAGCTTGATAGTGGTTGGGATGTTTGTATGATCTCTACTCCGATTAGGCCAATTGGACTTGAGAATTAGTGTGCTTGCTTTCACCTATGAGAATAGGGATTGCTTGAGACCTCACCAACCTCTTTTCCTTCTCACCTTTGAGAAAAGGGAGTAGGAAGGCAAGAGACACATTAAGTGTTTGTGTTAATGCCTCTTCTAGCCTAAGGTTCACAAGTTTGGCTTTATGGTCTAGTAGTGAGTCCATTACCCACGAGAGTGGCGGTGGTGTTAGTGACCTTGTCTCTTGTTAGTCCGTTGAGCGTTTTTCAATTCCCTAGTACCCTAGGAAATCAAGAGTTGCATGTGTGGTAGACTAGTCCCAATCCTTCCTTCCTAAAATTGTTCACAACATCTTTTGTTTTAAGTGTTTGAGATATTCTTAGAATGACATACACAAACCTTTCGATAGGACTAGCTTTTGAAACCTAGGAACTCTTGTGTCTAATTCCTTGTCTACCAAATC
>NC_044931.1:15011127-15018857 GCF_003576645.1 Ipomoea triloba | reverse complement strand
TGCACTCGGTCAACCGTGCATCCCTGAAAAGGGAGTTTGAGAAAGAAGTCATAAGGTTGGTGTTTTGGTTAGGTCGGAGTCCTAACAATGGAGTCGGGACTCGATCAGCCGTGCGTCCCTGAAAAGAGAGTGCGAGAAAGAGGTCATAAGTTTGGTGTTTTGGTTAGGCGGAGTCCTGAAAATGGAGTCGGCATTAGGTCAACCGTGCCTCCCTAAAAAGGGACTGTGAGAAAGAAGTCATAAGGTTGGTGTTTTGGTTAGGCCGGAGTCCTAAAAATGGAGTCGGCACTCGGTCAACCGTGCCTCCCTGAAAAGGGAGTGCGAGAAAGAAGTCATAAGGTTGGTGTTTTGGTTAGGCCGGAGTCCTGAAAATGGAGTCGGCACTCGGTCAACCGTGCATCCCTGAAAAGGGAGTTTGAGAAAAAAGTCATAAGGTTGGTGTTTTGGTTAGGCCGGAGTCCTAACAATGGAGTCGGCACTCTATCAGCCGTGCCTCCCTGAAAAGAGAGTGCGAGAAAGAGGTCATAAGTTTGGTGTTTTGGTTAGGCGGAGTCCTGAAAATGGAGTCGGCACTCGGTCAACCGTTCCTCCATAAAAAGGGAGTGTGAGAAATAAGTAATAAGGTTGGTGTTTTGGTTAGGCCGGAGTCCTAAAAATGGAGTCGACACTCGCTCATTCGTGCATCCCTGAAAAGGGAGTGTGAGAAAGAAGTCATAAGGTTGGTGTTTTGGTTAGGCCGGAGTCCTGAAAATGGTGTCGGCACTCGGTCAACCACGCCTCCCTGAAAAGGGAGTGCGAGAAAGAAGTCATAAGGTTGGTGTTTTGGTTAGGCCGGAGTCCTGAAAATGGAGTCGGCACTCGGTCAACCGTGCCTTCCTAAAAAGGGAGTGTGAGAAAGAAGTCATAAGGTTGGTGTTTTGGTTAGGTCGGAGTCCTAACAATGGAGTCGGCACTCGATCAGTCGTGCCTCCCTGAAAAGAGAGTGCGAGAAAGAGGTCATAAGTTTGGTGTTTTGGTTAGGCGGAGTCCTGAAAATAGAGTCGGCACTCGGTCAACCGTTCCTCCCTAAAAAGGGACTGTGAGAAAGAAGTCATAAGGTTGGTATTTTGGATAGGCCGGAGTCCTGAAAATGGTGTCGGCACTCGGTCAACCGTGCCTCCCTGAAAAGGGAGTGCAAGAAAGAGGTCATAAGTTTGGTGTTTTGGTTAGGCGGAGTCCTGAAAATAGAGTCGGCACTCGGTCAACCGTTCCTCCCTAAAAAGGGACTGTGAGAAAGAAGTCATAAGGTTGGTATTTTGGATAGGCCGGAGTCCTGAAAATGGTGTCGGCACTCGGTCAACCGTGCCTCCCTGAAAAGGGAGTGCAAGAAAGAGGTCATAAGTTTGGTGTTTTGGTTAGGCGGAGTCCTGAAAATAGAGTCGGCACTCGGTCAACCGTTCCTCCCTAAAAAGGGACTGTGAGAAAGAAGTCATAAGGTTGGTATTTTGGATAGGCCGGAGTCCTGAAAATGGTGTCGGCACTCGGTCAACCGTGCCTCCCTGAAAAGGGAGTGCAAGAAAGAGGTCATAAGTTTGGTGTTTTGGTTAGGCGGAGTCCTGAAAATAGAGTCGGCACTCGGTCAACCGTTCCTCCCTAAAAAGGGACTGTGAGAAAGAAGTCATAAGGTTGGTATTTTGGATAGGCCGGAGTCCTGAAAATGGTGTCGGCACTCGGTCAACCGTGCCTCCCTGAAAAGGGAGTGCAAGAAAGAGGTCATAAGTTTGGTGTTTTGGTTAGGCGGAGTCCTGAAAATAGAGTCGGCACTCGGTCAACCGTTCCTCCCTAAAAAGGGACTGTGAGAAAGAAGTCATAAGGTTGGTATTTTGGATAGGCCGGAGTCCTGAAAATGGTGTCGGCACTCGGTCAACCGTGCCTCCCTGAAAAGGGAGTGCAAGAAAGAGGTCATAAGTTTGGTGTTTTGGTTAGGCGGAGTCCTGAAAATAGAGTCGGCACTCGGTCAACCGTTCCTCCCTAAAAAGGGACTGTGAGAAAGAAGTCATAAGGTTGGTATTTTGGATAGGCCGGAGTCCTGAAAATGGTGTCGGCACTCGGTCAACCGTGCCTCCCTGAAAAGGGAGTGCAAGAAAGAGGTCATAAGTTTGGTGTTTTGGTTAGGCGGAGTCCTGAAAATGGAGTCGGCACTCGGTCAACCGTTCCTCCCTAAAAAGGGACTGTGAGAAAGAAGTCATAAGGTTGGTATTTTGGATAGGCCGGAGTCCTGAAAATGGTGTCGGCACTCGGTCAACCGTGCCTCCCTGAAAAGGGAGTGCAAGAAAGAGGTCATAAGTTTGGTGTTTTGGTTAGGCGGAGTCCTGAAAATGGAGTCGGCACTCGGTCAACCGTGCCTCCCTGAAAAGGGAGTGCAAGAAAGAGGTCATAAGTTTGGTGTTTTGGTTAGGCGGAGTCCTGAAAATGGAGTCGGCACTCGGTCAACCGTTCCTCCATAAAACGGGAGTGTGAGAAATAAGTAATAAGGTTGGTGTTTTGGTTAGGCCGGAGTCCTAAAAATGGAGTCGACACTCGCTCAACCGTGCATCCCTGAAATGGGAGTGTGAGAAAGAAGTCATAAGGTTGGTGTTTTGGTTAGGCCGGAGTCCTGAAAATGGTGTCGGCACTCGGTCAACCACGCCTCCCTGAAAAGGGAGTGCGAGAAAGAGGTCATAAGGTTGGTGTTTTGGTTAGGCGGAGCCCTGAAAATGGAGTCGGCACTCGGTCAACCGTGCCTCCCTCAAAAGGGAGTGCGAGAAAGAGGTCATAAGGTTGGTGTTTTGGTTAGGCGGAGCCCTGAAAATGGAGTCGGCACTCGGTCAACCGTGCCTCCCTCAAAAGGGAGTGCGAGAAAGAGGTCATAAGGTTGGTGTTTTGGTTAGGCGGAGCCCTGAAAATGGAGTCGGCACTCGGTCAACCGTGCCTCCCTGAAAAGAGAGTGCGAGAAAGAGGTCATAAGTTTGGTGTTTTGGTTAGGCGGAGTCCTGAAAATGGAGTCGGCACTCGATCAGCCGTGCCTCCCTCAAAAGAGAGTGCGAGAAAGAGGTCATAAGTTTGGTGTTTTGGTTAGGCGGAGTCCTGAAAATGGAGTCGGCACTAGGTCAACCGTGCCTCCCTAAAAAGGGACTGTGAGAAAGAAGTCATAAGGTTGGTGTTTTGGTTAGGCCGGAGTCCTGAAAATGGAGTCGACACTCGCTCAACCGTGCCTCCCTGAAAAGGGAGTGTGAGAAAGAAGTCATAAGGTAGGTGTTTTGGTTAGGCCGGAGTCCTGAAAATGGAGTCGACACTCGCTCAACCGTGCCTCCCTGAAAAGGGAGTGTGAGAAAGAAGTCATAAGGTTGGTGTTTTGGTTAGGCCGGAGTCCTGAAAATGGAGTCGGCACTCGGTCAACCGTGCCTCCCTGAAAAGGGAGTGCTAGAAAGAAGTCATAAGGTTGGTGTTTTGGTTAGGCCGGAGTCCTGAAAATGGAGTTTGCACTCGGTCAACCGTGCAACCCTGAAAAGGGAGTTTGAGAAAGAAGTCATAAGGTTGGTGTTTTGGTTAGGCCGGAGTCCTAACAATGGAGTCGGCACTCTATCAGCCGTGCCTCCCTGAAAAGAGAGTGCGAGAAAGAGGTCATAAGTTTGGTGTTTTGGTTGGGCGGAGTCCTGAAAATGGAGTCGGCACTCGGTCAACCGTTCCTCCCTAAAAAGGGACTGTGAGAAAGAAGTCATAAGGTTGGTATTTTGGATAGGCCGGAGTCCTGAAAATGGAGTCGGTACTTGGTCAACCGTGCCTCCCTGAAAAGGGAGTGTGAAAAGAAGTTATAAAGATGGTGTTTTGGTTAGGCCGGAGTCCTGAAAATGGAGTCGGTACTTGGTCAACCGTGCCTCCCTGAAAAGGGAGTGTGAAAAGAAGTTATAAAGATGGTGTTTTGGTTAGGCCGGAGTCCTGAAAATGGAGTCGGTACTTGGTCAACCGTGCCTCCCTGAAAAGGGAGTGCGAGAAAGGAGTCATAAGGTTGGTGTTTTGGTTAGGCCGGAGTCCTGAAAATGGTGTCGGCACTCGGTCAACCACGCCTCCCAGAAAAGGGAGTGCGAGAAAGAAGTTAAAAGGTTGGTGTTTTGGTTAGGCCGGAGTCCTGAAAATGGTGTCGGCACTTGGTCAACCGTGCCTCCCTGAAAAGGGAGTGCGAGAAAGAAGTCATAAGGTTGGTGTTTTGGTTAGGCCGGAGTCCTGAAAATGGAGTTTGCACTCGGTCAACCGTGCATCCCTGAAAAGGGAGTTTGAGAAAGAAGTCATAAGGTTGGTGTTTTGGTTTGGTCGGAGTCCTAACAATGGAGTCGGCACTCGATCAGCCGTGCCTCCCTGAAAAGAGAGTGCGAGAAAGAGGTCATAAGTTTGGTGTTTTGGTTAGGCGGAGTCCTGAAAATGGAGTCGGCACTCGATCAGCCGTGCCTCCCTGAAAAGAGAGTGCGAGAAAGAGGTCATAAGTTTGGTGTTTTGGTTAGGCGGAGGCCTGAAAATGGAGTCGGCACTCGATCAGCCGTGCCTCCCTGAAAAGAGAGTGCGAGAAAGAGGTCATAAGTTTGGTGTTTTGGTTAGGCGGAGGCCTGAAAATGGAGTCGGCACTCGATCAGCCGTGCCTCCCTGAAAAGAGAGTGCGAGAAAGAGGTCATAAGTTTGGTGTTTTGGTTAGGCGGAGTCCTGAAAATGGAGTCGGCACTCGATCAGCCGTGCCTCCCTGAAAAGAGAGTGCGAGAAAGAGGTCATAAGTTTGGTGTTTTGGTTAGGCGGAGTCCTGAAAATGGAGTCGGCACTCGGTCAACCGTGCCTCCCTGAAAAGGGAGTGCTAGAAAGAAGTCATAAGGTTGGTGTTTTGGTTAGGCGGAGTCCTGAAAATGGAGTCGGCACTCGATCAGCCGTGCCTCCCTAAAAAGGGACTGTGAGAAAGAAGTCATAAGGTTAGTGTTTTGGTTAGGCCGGAGTCCTGAAAATGGAGTCGGCACTCGGTCAACCACGCCTCCCTGAAAAGGGAGTGCGAGAAAGAAGTCATAAGGTTGGTGTTTTGGTTAGGCTGGAGTCCTGAAAATGGTGTCGGTACTCGGTCAACCGTGCCTCCCCAAAAAGGGACTGTGAGAAAGAAGTCATAAGGTTAGTGTTTTGGTTAGGCCGGAGTCTTGAAAATGGAGTCGGCACTCGGTCAACCGTGCCTCCCTAAAAAGGGACTGTGAGAAAGAAGTCATAAGGTTGGTGTTTTGGTTAGGCCGGAGTCCTGAAAATGGAGTCGGCACTCGATCAGCCGTGCCTCTCTGAAAAGAGAGTGCGAGAAAGAGGTCATAAGTTTGGTGTTTTGGTTAGGCGGAGTCCTGAAAATGGAGTCGGCACTCGATCAGCCGTGCCTCCCTGAAAAGAGAGTGCGAGAAAGAGGGCATAAGGTTGGTGTTTTGGTTAGGCCGGAGGCCTGAAAATGGAGTCGGCACTCGGTCAACCGTGCCTCCTTAAAAAGGGACTGTGAGAAAGAAGTCATAAGGTTGGTGTTTTGGTTAGGCGGAGTCCTGAAAATGGAGTCGGCACTCGATCAGCCGTGCCTCCCTGAAAAGAGAGTGCGAGAAAGAGGTCATAAGTTTGCTGTTTTGGTTAGGCGGAGTCCTGAAAATGGAGTCGGCACTAGGTCAACCGTGCCTCCCTAAAAAGGGACTGTGAGAAAGAAGTCATAAGGTTTGCCTCCCTAAAAAGGGACTGTGAGAAAGAAGTCATAAGGTTAGTGTCCCTAAAAAGGGACTGTGAGAAAGAAGTCATAAGGTTAGTGTTTTGGTTAGGCCGGAGTCCTGAAAATGGAGTAAGGTTAGTGTTTTGGTTAGGCCGGAGTCCTGAAAATGGAGTAGGCACTCGGTCAACCGTGCCTCCCTAAAAAGGGACTGTGAGAAAGAAGTCATAAGGTTGGTGTTTTGGTTAGGCCGGAGTCCTGAAAATGGTGTCGGCACTCGGTCAACCCCGCCTCCCTGAAAAGGGAGTGCGAGAAAGAAGGCATAAGGATGGTGTTTTGGTTAGGCCGGAGTCCTAACAATGGAGTAAGCACCCGATCAACCGTGCCTCCGTAAAAAGGGAGTGCGAGAAAGAGGTCATAAGTTTGCTGTTTTGGTTAGGCGGAGTCCTGAAAATGGAGTCGACACTCGGTCAACCGTGCCTCCCTAAAAAGGGACTGTGAGAAAGAAGTCATAAGGTTGGTATTTTGGTTAGGCGGAGTCCTGAAAATGGAGTCGGCACTAGGTCAACCGTGCCTCACTAAAAAGGGACTGTGAGAAAGAAGTCATAAGGTTGGTGTTTTGGTTAGGCCGGAGTCCTGAAAATGGAGTCGGCACTCGGTCAACCGTGCCTCCCTGAAAAGGGAGTGCGAGAAAGAAGTCATAAGGTTGGTGTTTTGGTTAGGCCGGAGTCCTGAAAATGGTGTCGGCACTCGGTCAACCGTGCCTCCCTGAAAAGGGAGTGTGAGAAAGAAGTCATAAGGTTGGTGTTTTGGTTAGGCCGGAGTCCTGAAAATGGTGTCGGCACTCGGTCAACCGTGCCTCCCTGAAAAGGGACTGTGAGAAAGAAGTCATAAGGTTGGTGTTTTGGTTAGGCTGGAGTCCTGAAAATGGCGTCGGCACTCGGTCAACCACGCCTCCCTGAAAAGGGAGTGCGAGAAAGAAGTCATAAGGTTGGTGTTTTGGTTAGGCCGGAGTCCTGAAAATGGTGTCGGCACTCGGTCAACCGTGCCTCCCTAAAAAGGGAGTGTGAGAAAGAAGTCATAAGGTTGGTGTTTTGGTTAGGCCGGAGTCCTGAAAATGGTGTCGGTACTCGGTCAACCGTGCCTCCCTGAAAAGGGAGTGCTAGAAAGAAGTCATAAGGTTGGTGTTTTGGTTAGGTTGGTGTTTTGGTTAGGCCGGAGTCCTGAAAATGGAGTTTGAACTTGGTCAACCGTGCATCCCTGAAAAGGGAGTTTGAGAAAGAAGTCATAAGGTTGGTGTTTTGGTTAGGCCGGAGTCCTAACAATGGAGTCGGCACTCGATCAGCCGTGCCTCCCTGAAAAGAGAGTGCGAGAAAGAGGTCATAAGTTTGGTGTTTTGGTTAGGCGGAGTCCTGAAAATAGAGTCGGCACTCGGTCAACCGTTCCTCCCTAAAAAGGGACTGTGAGAAAGAAGTCATAAGGTTGGTGTTTTGGTTAGGCCGGAGTCCTGAAAATGGAGTCGGCACTCGGTCAACCGTGCCTCCCTGAAAAGGGAGTGCGAGAAAGAGATAAGTTTGGTGTTTTGGTTAGGCGGAGTCCTGAAAATAGAGTCGGCACTCGGTCAACCGTTCCTCCCTAAAAAGGGACTGTGAGAAAGAAGTCATAAGTTTGGTATTTTGGATAGGCCGGAGTCCTGAAAATGGTGTCGGCACTCGGTCAACCGTGCCTCCCTGAAAAGGGAGTGCGAGAAAGAGATAAGTTTGGTGTTTTGGTTAGGCGGAGTCCTGAAAATGGAGTCGACACTCGGTCAACCGTTCCTCCATAAAAAGGGAGTGTGAGAAATAAGTAATAAGGTTGGTGTTTTGGTTAGGCCGGAGTCCTAAAAATGGAGTCGACACTCGCTCAACCGTGCATCCCTGAAAAGGGAGTTTGAGAAAAAAGTCATAAGGTTGGTGTTTTGGTTAGGCCGGAGTCCTATCAATGGAGTCGGCCCTCGATCAGTCGTGCTTCCCTG
>NC_044931.1:15008652-15010127 GCF_003576645.1 Ipomoea triloba | reverse complement strand
AATTTCTAAGGGACACCCGACCTTTTAGGGTACAATAATACACGGACTATACATTATATTTCTACAGTAGTCCTTGGGGGTATTTACCCATCACCCAGTGTGGTTTTATCAATCACGGATGGTCGTTTAAGCTCTCTTGTATTATGAATTGCTCAATCTTTCTTAAGGTTTTACACTCCTATTTATACAAGTTAAAGAGGGATCTCACCTTTTTGGTAACCCTAAACTACCTTATATGCTTTAAGATATCCTTCCTTATTACATTTTAAATTAACTTCCTAAACTATGGCGATCTTCTTTCCATATTCTCTGCCCAAGATCCATGCCCCAAACTTTCCAAACTTACTGAAACGACGTCGTTTTGAGACCACGGTCCACGATATAAGAACTGATTCATATGGGTACGTATTATAGTGTAAGGCTTATTTTGTCTAAATTAGTATTTAAATAATTTCAGAAAATAGTATTTAAATAATTTGTATAAGATTAATAATGACATTTATCCCAGGACATTGTTCTAGCGATACTAACCTTTATTTTTTATTCATTCATGGGCCTTTACACGTTTGTCTTCTGGGCTCTAGTTTAGGGACTTTACCCAGTCCAACCTCTTCTTATCTATATGTCTCATATGGGTTCAGTCCATATCAAAATGGCTATAGGAAAGTGTTAGGGAACCCTTTTGTTTGATATTTATAATATATAGTGAATGTGAGTTTAGGGTTTGCATGCAGCCTAACCTTTTTGTGATTTTGAAGTTGTGGAGTATTTTATTAGCAGATGCAGCTAGATTATATGGAGCTTAAATTTTAAAGAAAAACAATTGTGTTTTTTTTTTAAAGAAAAAAAACATAAAAGTAATGTAATTTGTATAACTCAGTCTACATTACATGGAGGGTGGCCTGACATGATCCTATAATAAAAGCGATCATATTGTGCTGGTCCAGACACATGGAGTAATATTCTTGGCTCGTGGCTCATTGATCTAATTACGAGAAAGGGAACAAATTAAATGAAGCTTTCTCTTTACACCAATATTTAGTCACTTTGTCAAGAAGTATGGAATAAAATGTTAAGAAATGTAATATAACAAAATTTCTTCGTGATAATAAAATTTGTATTACATTAACAAACTAATTTGTTACGTTCTATATATAAAAACACAATCATATAACTAAATCTTAATATTTCAAAACATATTAATGAACTATTTTAATATTTCAAAGTCGGTAAATTAAAGAGCAAAATACCAACTACTGAACTTTAACAAGTTTAGACATAATCACAATACAATAATCACATTGGTACGTAGTTACGTACTCAAACAAATAATTAAATATAATGAAGCATACTAAAGTCTATTAGATTTCACAAAATACTCTCTCTCTCTCTCTCTCTCTCTCTCTCTCTCTCTCTCTCTCTCTCTATATATATATATATATATATATATATATATATATATATATATATATATA
>NC_044931.1:15007144-15007652 GCF_003576645.1 Ipomoea triloba | reverse complement strand
AGGTTATTGTATTTCAACTTCCAATTGTAACTTTTTTGTTGTCTTTTTTCTTTTTATGTTCCCACGAAGTAACTTTTTCCACAATTTTGTTCTACTTTGGGAAATGTAATTTTGAAATTTTAAAATACATTTGTATCAGGCATTGGTTGTTATAGAGTATTTGGTGGCACATGGATCAGAACGTTCGGTGGATGAGATCGTAGAACATACTTATCAGATTTCGGTTTGTATTTTATTTTGTCAAAACTCTTCACTTATAAATTTAATAGTAAAACTTAATGCTTAATTCTGTCATGCATAAACAAATTGTTTTCTCCTCGAGACTTAACTGTTTCACTGATTAGGTTATTGTATGCATTTTACTTTTATTTTTTAAGAATCTTTCCCAACTCTGAGGATCCGTACAGACATTTAATCAAACTTAACACCGAATTTTTGGGCATACCAAAGTAACTGTTGGCTTTTAATATGTGATCAAGCTTAAAACAAAATTCTTGAGTATTATTTA
>NC_044931.1:15003460-15006144 GCF_003576645.1 Ipomoea triloba | reverse complement strand
ACCAACAGGGAACTCAGGTCATAGAAGGAACTGACGAAAATGCCACAACACCAGTAGCTCAATTTCAACCTAAACCTTGGAAGCATCTAAAGTCCCACCCAATGGAACTCATTGTGAGTGACATCAGAAAAGGAACTCAGACAAGGTCACAACTAAGGAACTTTTGCGCATTCCACGCGTTCCTCTCCATATTTGAGCCAAGAAATCACACTGAGGCTCTGGAAGATGCTGACTGGATCATTGCCATGCAAGAAGAATTAAATGAATTCAAAAGAAACAAGGTATGGCACTTGGAACCCAAACCAAAGCACCAGAAGGTGATAGGGCTGAAATGGGTGTTCCGGAACAAGAAAGATGAACATGCAACAATCATAAGGAACAAAGCAAGGTTAGTGGTCAAAGGTTATAATCAACAGGAAGGCATTGACTTTGAAGAAACATTTGCACCTGTTGCTAGATTAGAAGCCATTAGAATCTTAATTGCTTTTGCTGCTTTCATGGGTTTTAAACTTTATCAAATGGATGTTAAATGTGCTTTCTTAAACGGTTTCTTAGAGGAAGATGTTTATGTGGAACAGCCCCCTGGATTTGAAAATCCCGAATTTCCAAATCACATTTACAAATTAGATAAGGCTCTCTATGGACTAAAACAAGCCCCTAGATCTTGGTACGAGAGATTATCAAAGTTCCTCCTTCAAAATGATTTTAAAAGAGGTAGAATAGACAAAACCTTATTCTTAAAATCTAGAGGAACTGACTTGTTAGTAGTTCAAATTTATGTTGATGATATATTATTTGGAGCAACTAATGAAAATTTGTGCAAGGATTTTGCAAGCTTGATGAGCAGTGAATTTGAAATGAGTATGATGGGGGAACTCAACTTCTTCCTTGGTTTACAAATCAAGCAAACCGAGGAGGGAATCATGATACACCAACAAAAGTATGTGAAGGAACTCCTAAAGAAATATGAGCTAGAATCAGCCAAAGTAAATCACACTCCCATGGGAACTGCTACCAGATTAGACACTGATCCAAATGGGAAAAGTGTGAATCAAACAAAATACAGAGGTATGATTGGATCTCTATTATATTTAACAGCCAGTAGACCTGACATTTCTTTTAGTGTAGGACTATGTGCAAGATTTCAATCAAATCCAAAGGAGTCCCATCTAACTGCGGTGAAAAGAATACTAAGATATCTCAAAGGAACTGATGACCTATGCCTTTACTATCCAAGAAGTGGATCCTTCGAGCTAAGAGGATATGCAGATGCTGATTATGCAGGTGACTTAGTGAATAGAAAAAGCACATCAGGTATGGTACAGTTCCTAGGTCCATGCATGGTTTCTTGGGGTTCCAAGAAACAGAANTTTTCCTTTTATTTTTATCTATTTATTTTTTAAATTAAAAACCGAATACCCATATTCAAAGAATGTTTGGAACGGTTCCATTGGCAATAAATAGGAGAAACTCTTCACTTTCCACAATCAATCCATGCAACCCCCTTTCTCTCTCTCCCACACGCCTTCTCCACTGACATCACCTCTCCTTTCACCTATAAAAACCTTCACCATGGTTCTCACAAGCAACAACACTGATCTCACATCCCTCAAACGAAAGAGAAACCCTTCATCTCCAGTTCCCATGGATACCTCACCCATTCAATCGCCAATTCCTCTTCGATCCCACAATCCAATGCTCGCAATCACTCAGGGGGAACAAACCAACACTGACATCGAAATGAAATCCCCAATCTCAAACCCTAGATCCTCCACAAGAAAATCCAAAAAACGACGAGTGGAAGCTTCTGGTGAAAACATCGAGGAAACAGAGGAGAATGCTCAAACTCAGGGGGAAGCAAAAGGGTCCAAGAAACTCACTGCAAAGGAAAACAATCTGGTCGAGGGGTTCGCAATCAACTCAACATGGTGTGAAGCCACGAAATTTAAAGAGTTGATGGAAATCCTTGAACAACAAAAGTGGGTAAGTCTGTTGAGTACCTATGCCAAATCCCCCTTAATTCCTGAAGCTATGAAAGAATTCTGCAAGAACTTTGCATGTGTTGATAATGTATGTTCAAGTAAAGTGAATGGAACTCGCATCGAATTTGATGCCTCTTATCTGGAACAGCTGTTTGGTACACCCAATAGGGGTTTTGATATGTGGCTCAAAGGTCAAATCACAGTGACCATAGATAATGTAGATGAGAAAGATATAGTTGGTTCCATTGGAGGAGATTCTAAAGTATCCACCTCCACCTCACACAACTGCTTTTCACCTCTTCAAAAATTACTGTTTAATATTGTGTGGAGAGGTGTAGTTCCTCGAACTCAGAAAAGGAACATAGCAAGTCTGTTTGATGCATGTCTCATGTATTGTCTTGAAAGGAAAATTCCCATAAACTTTCCTGCAATCATGATCAAACACTTATCCACCTGTATCCCCAAATTCAAAATTCCATACTCCTCCCTTCTTACAGAAATCTTCAAAAGCTTCTCAGTTGACCTTAGCCCATACTTTGTGATTCCCTTAAAATCCACCCAAATCCTTCAACTTGAAATGCTCCATCTATTAAATCTTAAAGTGGTTCAGGGTAAAGTCATTAGGGCTGGAAAGGAAGAGAAACAAGATGAGGAAGATCAGGAAGGAACTGTAGTTAAAGAAGAAGTGGAGGAGGAGGAGGA
>NC_044931.1:14998542-15002460 GCF_003576645.1 Ipomoea triloba | reverse complement strand
ATGTTAGCCTTTCTTTAAAAAAAATAGTTAAAAGGTAGAAAATGAGTGTAGGATACGTGTATGTGTACAGTATTGTAGTTTAAATGAAAAAAAAAAAGAAAAAAAGATGGTATATATATGTATAAGGAGAAGAAAAATAGTATTGTCCTCATTAAATGATTGTTAGTTAATTAGAATGTACTAATTATTACATAATTATGAGGAAAATTAAATATAATTAACAAATATAATTACGTATTTATTATTTTGTATTTACATACGGTATTCTTTTCGTATTCTCTAGGTACAATGTACAGTATTTTAATTTGTAACAAATATTATAAAAGATAACAATGCATTCTCAAGATGCATGTTCAAAAAAATAAACATGCATCCTACAGTGTAATATTGCCCATATTTGTATCCCAATTATTTCCGTCATATTTTTGTATCTCACCTAAAGAGTAGGCCCAACCGGCGAAACCACCCTGTTTTATTATCTGCTTACCACCTAATCATCCATATACCTCTGCCTAACAATCTCCTTCTAATACTTGTTTTAGTTTCTAACTGCAAAATATATAATTTACTTTGATATTATTTGCTAGATCAAACGTTTATTATTATGCTAAAAATTATAATAAGTAATCAAATGTTACGCTTTAATAATAAGATGATATATTTGACACTTTTACCTAATACGTTTACCGTGTTAATGATACAAAACAATATAAATGGTTTCCCATTGTTTCAAATAGTTGTCAAGAAAGAGACACTGCAACTACTACCAATACTAAGATGTTTTTTATTCATTATTTCAATGACGATTCACTTCACTCCGACTCCGAGACGGTTTACCAATTTCAAAAATGGAACACTAATCATTTTCATCTATAATTTCACAAGAAACGTTTAAACTATAAGGATACAAAATTATTTTAGGTATTGAAGACCTTTCTAAAATTGATATCTATTTGAAGTATTCGTCTTATCTCATATGTTTTTTCTTGAAATAGAGGGCTTTTTATCTCATCACTTGTGATTTTTAGTTGTTATTGGGGTGACTTGGAAAGTCGAGTCTATAGTATCTTACCATCGAAACGTAACACTAGATGTTATGCAAATATAAGAAAACAGAGTTGTGCGATGCCTTCATCACTTTTAGCTATAGCTTTTGACGTAGTGATAAGCGCTTGATCTTGACACTTGGTATCAGAGTAGCATGTTGTGCAATTGAGGCAAATCCTATTGAAAATATGTTATGCAGTTGAGGCTGGCAGGTGTTGAGAGGTACTGTTGGGTGACTCAGGAAGTTGAGCCAACGTCCTACCATTGAAACGTGACGCTGACTGTTATGCAAATATAAAGAAATAAAATTGTGCATTTGCTACTAGCTATAGCTGTTGGCATAGTAGTAAACGCTTAATCCTGATAGTTATAATTAGGGGTACAAACAAGCCGAGCTGAGCTCGAGCTTGAAAATGATGCTTGAGCTTGACTCAACAATTTTTCTAGTAGCTCGAGCTCGGCTGGAACAGCTCGTTTGCTCGACTGTTCGAGCTCGAATTGAAGATCAGCTCGAATTTAAGTATAATATATATATATATATATATATGGCTCGATGAGCAAATGAGCCTAAAATATTTGAATTGAACTCGGCTCAATTACATAACGAGTTGACTCGAATTTGAAGTTGATCGAGTGGCTCAACTCATTTGCAGCCCTAGTTACAATGCATACTTATTGTTTATATGTATTATGCTTAACACACATCCTTACGTATTAAATTAGATCGATTACCTTTTAATGAGTTAAGCAATATGTGGACACATAATCTCTTTTATCAGGTGATGCAAAGATTTGGTTGGAGTTCCAATATCAAATTAAAAGATTTATAACGTTTTAATTAAAAGTATTATTCGATAGTTGCGCTGCACATTTATTATTATATGTATTCTGCTCAATGTTGAAAAGTCATTAGTTAAGATTTTTGAGGCAAGATGAGCTGATTATGGCAAGAAATGAATCTGCGAAATAATAAAATAACAAGAAATTGAAATGAAATGGAGTAGATATCTCAACAAAATTTGATATGCATAATTTGCAGATGCTATAAAGCTTCACATATTGGCGACGTATAGTATTCAAAGTCCAATAGTCTAATAAATAATTTTTTAGAAAATGACTTTTTTTTTAAAAAAAAAAGTATAAATAATTCAAATTGAGGACAAATAGTCAACCCAAATATTTAATTGTATACTTATTTATTATCATTTGTACAATTTTATTTGTCATGTTTACTATTTATTATTACTTTAGCTCAAATCCTTAATTTAATTAGTTATTTTCTTATAATTCTTTGCTTTCTTGGTTTTTAATAATACTTTTGATATGATTTCTAAATATAAAAATTTTATATACTAATAATAAATTAAATATTATAGATTATAAAAATTAATTTGTAAATAACTTTAATTAAGACTTATTAACTGAACTAAAACATAAATTGAGATAAAGTGACTAATAATTTTGTTTCTAAATTTTTAGCATTGGGGCTAAATTGGCAACAAAAAACAAGCGGGGGAGATCACATTTTCGAGAGGTAGGTGTTGAACTAGGCCCTTCACCCGCCTCCGCCCAACAATTTTCCCTCCCAGCACCTGCTAGTCAAAGGATCAATTTTATTTCCTTATAGACTGCTGTCACATTTTTTAGATGCAGGGTATTGGACTTAACCCTTCACCGATCTCCGCCCAACAATCCCTCTAACCATCAATTGATAGATTTAGTCGTTTACTGTCCTCCACGCAACAATATTTTATCATAAAATACAGAATATAACAAATAAAAATAAAAGGTGCATTAGACACATCATATGGTACATGATAATATCCTTTTATGTTTTCTTATATTTGGAAGTCTCTATAACATATTTTTATTTGACACACTATCCCAATTAACTTCAAAATATGCCACTACAATATAATATCCTCTTATGTTTTCTAATATTTTGAAATCTCAAAAATAAAGACCAACTATATGGTGAGATAAGATTAGGTATACCTTGGAATCTTGGATAGGATACCTTGTTAGTATAGGTCTCAACTAATAATAAATTGACAAATAATTATTTTAATGAGTAAATTTTAGGTATATCTAAGATATCAAATCAACATATAGTATACGATGTCTGTAATTAATTAATTATTAAAATCATTGCGACAATTTGAGAGTAGGGGTGATTAAATTTAGTAATAAGCGTCAAGTAGGACTTCTAACTATTAGTGAAACAACAATTAGCTAGGCTATTAAACTTCATAAACCTCTAATTACTAATTATTTTGCTAGTAGTTGGAGGCCGGATCTATTTGACGCTTATCCCTAAATTTTATTAAAAGGTCACATGATATATTCATGTTGTATTCAAAGTTCTCGTTCCACATATACTTTTATTGTTTATATCAATAATCAAAATATAAACATGGTAAAATTGTCGTAAATAATTTGAATTTTAAGTGCAAATAGTAACACCATAGAATTCACTTAGAAATATAAAGCAACATTTTTGTTTTATAAGCAATTGTACGTATTCGAATAAGCAGCCATGTATGATACTATGATACATTCGAATGTGTTATCGTCGAAAACACCCTTCAATTGTTATTATGTCATGTATTATCTACCAACTACCAATTAATTGATTTATATTAAGTGCAAGAAGCCGAGTTGAATATTATTACTATTATATGGCACTTTAGAAGAAAGCAAGTATTATAGACACCTTGCCTACTTTAATATAATTGAACTTCAACACGTAAATCAATTGCACCAATTCATAAAGAAAGTGACAACTATATATATATATATATATATATATATATATATATATATATATATATATATATATATATATATATATATATATATATATATATATAT
>NC_044931.1:14996684-14997542 GCF_003576645.1 Ipomoea triloba | reverse complement strand
TCGGATCCTTATGAGTCCGGCAGTCTGCCTGCCTTTGAGTGAGTTAGGGTGAGATAACCTCAGTCTCATTTCGATCCTCGGATCCTTATGAGTCCGGTAGTCTGTCTGCCTTTGAGTGAGTTAGGTTGAGATAACCTAAGTCTCATTTCGATCTTCGGATCCTTATGAGTCCGGCAGTCTGTCTGCCTTTGAGTGAGTTAGGTTGAGATAACCTAAGTCTCATTTCGATCTTCGGATCCTTATGAGTCCGGCAGTCTGTCTACCTTTGAGTGAGTTAGGTTGAGATACCCTAAGTCTCATTTCGATCTTCGGATCCTTATGAGTCCGGCAGTCTGTCTACCTTTGAGTGAGTTAGGTTGAGATACCCTAAGTCTCATTTCGATCTTCGGATCCTTATGAGTCCGGCAGTCTGTCTACCTTTGAGTGAGTTAGGTTGAGATACCCTAAGTCTCATTTCGATCTTCGGATCCTTATGAGTCCGGCAGTCTGTCTACCTTTGAGTGAGTTAGGTTGAGATACCCTAAGTCTCATTTCGATCTTCGGATCCTTATGAGTCCGGCAGTCTGTCTACCTTTGAGTGAGTTAGGTTGAGATACCCTAAGTCTCATTTCGATCTTCGGATCCTTATGAGTCCGGCAGTCTGTCTACCTTTGAGTGAGTTAGGTTGAGATAACCTAAGTCTCATTTCGATCTTCGGATCCTTATGAGTCCGGCAGTCTGTCTGCCTTTGAGTGAGTTAGGTTGAGATAACCTAAGTCTCGTTTCGATCTTCGGATCCTTATGAGTCCGGCAGTCTGTCTACCTTTGAGTGAGTTAGGTTGAGATAACCTAAGTCTCATTTCGATCTTCGGATCCTTA
>NC_044931.1:14992877-14993379 GCF_003576645.1 Ipomoea triloba | reverse complement strand
TCAGGCCGAGTGTGCAACATACTTACGAAGAAAGAAGTCCATGACGGCCCTAACCTGGAGCGATGATGAACCTGAATCAGAAGCTGCTGGTTCAGACTCTGACGAAATTTCTGGAAATTTTGTGGCCTTCACCGCAGTAGTTGACGTTGATCCTGACATAGAAGAGTTCGCTGGTTCAGACGGTGGAGAATATAATTCAGCTGAAGATCGCGAGTTACCTTCTGTGTCTTATGAATTAGAATACAAAAAATTGTACTCCATATGGGAGGCTTTACTTAAAGGTCATCAGTCTTTGTCTAGTAAAATTGTGTATTAGAAGATGCTAAGATGGTGTACAAAAACCAAGCTTCTGAAAAAGATATCCTACTGAAGGCTAGTCTTGAACGTGAGGAAAAGCTACAACATGAGCTGGACATGCTCAAACGGCGTATCAAGATGATGGACACCACATCTACACTTGATGAAATACTTGATTCAGGAAGACAAACTTCTACAAAATTTG
>NC_044931.1:14991370-14991877 GCF_003576645.1 Ipomoea triloba | reverse complement strand
TATATATATATATATATATATATATATATTACTAAAAAGAGAAAATAACAACAATAATACATATATACATATTAAATCATTGTTGCATGTCAAAAGTTCACTAAAAAATATTGGTGCATGTCAATTTGTTTACTTTATCTAACTTTTAAATATAACAACGATATTATTACTACTATATATAAATTTCTCACTCCGTAAATGATGTTGGTTTTCAAAGTTTAAAAATGTGAAAGATAAAATTTATCATTATATGATTTTAGCATTCTACTAATGACAAATATAAGTATTATTGCATTAATTAAAAGTTTTGTAGTACAAATGTTATAAACAAAATTTATAAATTACCATAAATTATAAAAATTTACAAATCTAAAATAATAGTTATTATTTAAATATTATGAGCCCAAAAAAAATTAATTTACGTTAATAACATAACTGAAGAAAAACTAACATAAAAATGAACTAATTGAACTAACTTACATTTGCGGAGTTTGAAAAAAATATAAT
>NC_044931.1:14989707-14990370 GCF_003576645.1 Ipomoea triloba | reverse complement strand
ACTTGTTTTATATCTTTGAATTAATTGCATTGTTTTGACTTCATTTCAGTTGTTGTTTTTAATTTGTTTGTACTAACCCTCATAAAACAACTACTTTCTGTTCGGGTATGAATTTTGTTTCTTTCAACATTTTTGAAGGGTGCATGCAAACGCGGGTAGAGAATACCAAGGCCTACTCTCTCTCGATCTTTTAATAAACCGAGCCACAACGAGAATGATAAAAAGAAAGGCCAAACCTACGGAGATCCTAGTAGACCGAGAGGAGAATGGTACTTTCTAAACCTCCCGAGAATAACCACCTTTGCAATGCAATTTTTCATAAACCGTAAACACACTATGATGCATCATGGCTCACTAGAAATTCATTTCCGAGCTTTTCCTTATTGATATCAACAATTTTCTTCGTATCTCGTTTACTACAACATTCATTCATTCAATATTCTTTGATTCTATGTGACAATGGCGCGACTGAGGAAAATAATACATATTCCATTTATTAAAGACTTATTAATACTTCTAATTTGACATCCCTAGAGACCGACAAAACCCGAGGGTAACCCCAACAGTATTTGATTTTAACAACCACAAAACCGTGGAAAATCACATGGCGTAGTTGCCAGGGATGGCAAACGGTTGTTATTGACTTGTTTTATATCTCTGAAT
>NC_044931.1:14988182-14988707 GCF_003576645.1 Ipomoea triloba | reverse complement strand
GGATTTTTATTTGTCTATCTTTAGAATCCCAGTTTTGATCCTTTACCTTGTGCGTATAGAAACATCGAGGACGATGTTTGCTTTAAAGTGTGGAAAGTACGCACTTCGTGCTTTACATGTTTACATGCTTAGTTTAGAAGTAAAGCTCTTGGGAACGATAAGCGGGTGCATTTGCAGTTTTGAAAAGAGAGTTGTTATTTGTGTTATCTAGGGAGAATTTTGACTAGATGCCTAAAAATTTTTACTCTCGAAATATCTTTGAGGAAGTTACTTTTCGCACCCATGAGAGAGTTTAAAGCCAAATAAGTTTATATTCTTGCCTACTTGCATGATGTTCACCTCTTATTTACGTAGGACCTTAGTCAAGGATCTCTCGAAGTGAGAGTGTGCACTCTTTAATTTGAGAAAGATAAAACTAGCGAGGCCCAGAATTGAACTAACCTTGGTAGGGCATGGGGCAAAAGGAGAGCCTTATGGTGAGCTTAATGAGAAAACAAAACCCTTGAACATTAAATAGAAAAAGGC
>NC_044931.1:14986628-14987182 GCF_003576645.1 Ipomoea triloba | reverse complement strand
TAGTGGTCAAAGTTTATTGAGGTGGCGTGTGATTTTGGTATATGTGGTATGGGATGCTGACAAATGACACTGTTGGAGTAATATTTAATGTATTATTACATACCTCATTCTACCCTATAAATACATTCATATGTCTTCACAATTTTTAAACACCAAAGCTAGAATAACAGTTTATAACAAACAGAGCTACTGAAATTTTCTGTCAGCAGATTGAGCTCAAACATGAAAAAATAGTTGGTGTGTTCTTGCTGTTCCCACCATGGCTGGCCAATTTATACTTGGTCTTCAACAGCAGAATCAGACTGCGTTGTGTGCGTACCTATGTAGTCACTGAAACCAAGCCACAAAGAATTGTTAGAAGTCAAGAGTGAGTTTTTCATGATCAGCAAGTTAGTTATTGTGGATTTCATCATGTGATCATTTCTTACGTTTTATTCATTATAGCTTAACATATTGTCTTCTGATTGGGTTTACTTCAGGTGTAAAGAGATATATTGTCTTAGTGTAAAGAGATTTATTTATTATAATATATTGTATTTTTCTCCTTTTTTATT
>NC_044931.1:14985091-14985628 GCF_003576645.1 Ipomoea triloba | reverse complement strand
GGCGGGGCGAGCTAAAAAGCCCGCCTAAAAGCGGGCCTAAGTAGGGGCAGCCCGCCCCGCCCCCCTTAGGCCCGCGGGGGCCCGCCAAAGCCCCTTTTTTTTTTAAATCTTTTTTGGTTTGTTTACTATGTGTCTAAAATATTAACTCTAATGTGGCTATGTACTTATGTTAATCATTAATTGTTAGTTTGTTACCTTTTTAGCCACTTATCGAATAAATCAAAAAACAAATACTTAAATATTGAAATATATTAAACAATATTATATATAGTTGTAAAAAGTTCACAAATCATTAAAAATAAGTAAATAACACAAATTAGTCATAGAGTCCAAAGTCCAAACAGTCCATACTAAATAACTAAATAAGTTCATAAACCATTAAATCAAGAATTCAAAGAAGACATAACTAATTAACTACATAAGTTCATAAATCCATTACATCATTCAAACATTCCAACGTTCACATCTTCTTCATCTTCTTCATTTTCATCATCAAGATTTACAACATTTGAATCTTCACAAGACAAATTTGATGTT
>NC_044931.1:14983557-14984091 GCF_003576645.1 Ipomoea triloba | reverse complement strand
AAAGATCAAAACGGGGCTTAAAATTAGAAAAGGGATAAGAGGATAAACCAAGTATGCATCCCTCTTTCCACACTTTAACTTCCAGCATAGGCCTGCTCCCGTTATAGATTCTCTATAAGAAATGGAGACATAACATACAAAAAGGGTTTTCGGAGTACTATTCAATTATTATAAACTGACAGAAATATAAAAGCAATAAAAATAACAAAAATTTAGATAATAAAGCATAAAAATAAGTAGAAATATCCGAATAGAAATGTAGAAAAGTAAAGCAGTTGGACATTAAATTACATAAAGCGATAAAGATAAATAAAGCAAAGTAAAGAGATAAAAGAAATAAAAGTCGGAACCCCGCGCATAGGGATCCTAATGTTCAAACGGGACTAGCAATCATATTAACCAAAGTCACAGAACTCAGAATCAAGTGTCAATCAGTTAGGACCGAGAATAGTTGAGGAAGGCATCAATCATCACCGAAGGGATGGAATTGCCTGTCGAATCTAGCTTCAAGAGCGGCAATTCTTCTATCATTAT
>NC_044931.1:14981823-14982557 GCF_003576645.1 Ipomoea triloba | reverse complement strand
CGAACATTTAAATCGACTTACTTGTGCCGGAGCCTACCAGTGCCGAGTCGACCCTCGGTGTGCCCGCCCCGGATGTGCGTCGTGGCCGATACATCTCGTCATTTACGTATGAGAAGGCGGGCACCCTCATACGGAGCTGACGAGACGAGTGGGGGCACGTCCCTCCCTCGGAACCAAGCGAACCGGCCCGGCCGACCGGCACCTCAACTACCATACCCCCCCTATAATAGATAAAAAAATACAAACCCAAGTGACAGGAGCAGACACGGTTTGTCCCGTAAATCACACGGGGTTTCGGGCCAATCCGGCCATCTTTTTTCCATTTTTTTTGCATGGTCCATTAGTTTTGAGTATTTTAGCAAGGTTTGATCAATTAGAATTACATTTGGATGCATCTTTAATTGAAAACGACGATGTCCAAATTTTTTCCGCTGCTGGCCGCACTGTGCTGGCTGCCTTAGCCAAGTTGCTTGGGACAGTTGGGCTTGTTATTACAACATATGTCATTTTAGTTGGGCCATTCATTAACATATATTTGAAGCTATACAAGAAATAAATATGGCGTTTTGGCATGAGAACGATGTTAAACGACGTTGACAAAGGTCTAGCACACCGTCGTCGTCAGAAGTACTTGGATGGTTGGCCAATAAACCTCTATAGGCTGATATTGCGGCACTTCTCGGCCAAGGCCGTGCCCACCGTTGCGACATTTCTCGGCCATGGCCCGCACCTCG
>NC_044931.1:14978432-14980709 GCF_003576645.1 Ipomoea triloba | reverse complement strand
CCAAGTCCGCACATCGTTGCGGCATTTCTCGGCCGTGTCCGCACATCGTTGCGGCATTTCTCGCCCACTTCCGCAACTCGTTGCGGCATGTCTCGGCCAAGTCCGCACCACGTTGCGGCATTTCTCGGCCAAGTCCGCACATCGTTGCGGCATTTCTCGCCCATGTCCGCGCGCAGTCCGCACGACGTTAAGGCATTTCTCGGCCATGTCCGCGCACAGTCCGCACCTCGTTGCGGCATTTCTCGCCCTTGTCCGCACCAAGTCCGCACATCGTTGCGGCATTTCTCGGCCGTGTCCGCACATCGTTGCGGCATTTCTCGCCCACTTCCGCAACTCGTTGCGGCATGTCTCGGCCAAGTCCGCACCACGGTGCGGCATTTCTCGGCCAAGTCCGCACATCGTTGCGGCATTTCTCGCCCAAGTCCGCACCAAGTCCGGACCTCGTTGCGGCATGTCTCGGCCAAGTCCGCACCACGGTGCGGCATTTCTCGGCCAAGTCCGCACATCGTTGCGGCATTTCTCGCCCAAGTCCGCACCAAGTCCGGACCTCGTTGCGGCATGTCTCGGCCAAGTCCGCACCACGGTGCGGCATTTCTCGGCCAAGTCCGCACATCGTTGCGGCATTTCTCGCCCAAGTCCGCACCAAGTCCGGACCTCGTTGCGGCATGTCTCGGCCAAGTCCGCACCACGGTGCGGCATTTCTCGGCCAAGTCCGCACATCGTTGCGGCATTTCTCGCCCAAGTCCGCACCAAGTCCGGACCTCGTTGCGGCATGTCTCGGCCAAGTCCGCACCACGGTGCGGCATTTCTCGGCCAAGTCCGCACATCGTTGCGGCATTTCTCGCCCAAGTCCGCACCAAGTCCGGACCTCGTTGCGGCATGTCTCGGCCAAGTCCGCACCACGGTGCGGCATTTCTCGGCCAAGTCCGCACATCGTTGCGGCATTTCTCGCCCAAGTCCGCACCAAGTCCGGACCTCGTTGCGGCATGTCTCGGCCAAGTCCGCACCACGGTGCGGCATTTCTCGGCCAAGTCCGCACATCGTTGCGGCATTTCTCGCCCAAGTCCGCACCAAGTCCGGACCTCGTTGCGGCATGTCTCGGCCAAGTCCGCACCACGGTGCGGCATTTCTCGGCCAAGTCCGCACATCGTTGCGGCATTTCTCGCCCAAGTCCGCACCAAGTCCGGACCTCGTTGCGGCATGTCTCGGCCAAGTCCGCACCACGGTGCGGCATTTCTCGGCCAAGTCCGCACATCGTTGCGGCATTTCTCGCCCAAGTCCGCACCAAGTCCGGACCTCGTTGCGGCATGTCTCGGCCAAGTCCGCACCACGGTGCGGCATTTCTCGGCCAAGTCCGCACATCGTTGCGGCATTTCTCGCCCAAGTCCGCACCAAGTCCGGACCTCGTTGCGGCATGTCTCGGCCAAGTCCGCACCACGGTGCGGCATTTCTCGGCCAAGTCCGCACATCGTTGCGGCATTTCTCGCCCAAGTCCGCACCAAGTCCGGACCTCGTTGCGGCATGTCTCGGCCAAGTCCGCACCACGGTGCGGCATTTCTCGGCCAAGTCCGCACATCGTTGCGGCATTTCTCGGCCATGTCCGCACCTCGTTGCGGCATTTCTCGCCCACCTCCGCAACTCATTGCGGCATGTATCGGCCAAGTCCGCACCGCGTTGCGGCATTTCTCGGTCGTGTCTGCGCACAGTCCGCACATCGTTGGAGAATTTCTCGGCCAAGTCCGCACCCAGTCCGAACATGTTGCGGCATTTCTCGGCCAAGTCCTTGGACACTTAAACACTTATACACTTAACTGAAATTTTGTAAGTACTTAGACATTTACAATCTTAATAGGCATTTCTTGTGCGCATCCACTTAGATACTTAGACACTTTACCATGACAAGTTCGTGTTCAACCTCTCACGGCATATTGGGGATTTTAAATGGGTAGATAGGGAGCGAGGGACTAAGTGATGGGGGGAGGGACGAATCGAAGCGACAAAGGGCTGAATCTCAGAGGATCGTGGCAGCAAGGCCACTCTACCCCTTACAATACCCCGTCGCGTATTTACGTCGTCTGCAAAGGATTCAGCTCACCGCTCGATCGGAATTGTAATTCAAGGCGGCCGCCGCGACCCTTCTGCCACGACGGCTTAGCCAACGACACGTGCCCTTGGGGGCTAAATGGCCCCTACTGCGGGTCGGCAAACGGACGGCGAGCGCATGCGTCGGTCTAGCCCGGATTCTGACTTAGAGGCGTTCAGTCATAATCCAACGCA
>NC_044931.1:14976397-14977432 GCF_003576645.1 Ipomoea triloba | reverse complement strand
CCGCTATAATAAGCTCACTTTGGATTTCCCAAAACACTGGATAGAAAATTGCACAAATCTTTCTTATCTTGATTTGTCAAAAAACCATTTTACTGGCAAAATCCCTAAGTTTGCGTTTTCCAAGCTACAAAACTTGGAGCATCTTGATCTCATAGACAAGTTATTCCAAGGACCACTTCCCTCCAGTCTTGCCAACTTGACCAAACTTAAACTTCTTCGCCTTTCAAATAACAACCTTTCTGGCACAATTCCTAATGAAATTGGTTCCAAGATTAGTCTTCGGGTCCTAAAACTTTTCAATAATTCATTTCAAGGGAGGATTCCACCTTCCATAGGAAATCTAAAACATCTTCAATATCTTGCTCTTGGAAGGAATCTACTGAATTACACAATTCCTTCTGAACTTGGCCTGTGCACAAATCTTGAGAACTTGTATCTACACAATAACTTTCTTACAGGAGCATTGCCTGCTACCATGTCCAATCTCTCCAAGCTAGTTATGTTACAGCTACAATTTAATAATCTCTCAGGTCGGTTATTGCCACAACTCATTGCCAACTGGACACAATTGAATCTCTTTTCTATAGAAAGCAATTTTTTCACCGGAAGAATTCCCTCTGAAATTAGTTTATTGACGCAAGTTCAATATCTTTACCTTAACGATAACCAGCTTTCAGGTCAAATTCCCTCGAGCATTGGGAACATGCCAAATTTGGGCTTACTTTACCTTTCAGAAAATCACCTCTCAGGTCAAATACCTCCCTCAGTTGGGAATTTGACAGAGCTGAATGTGCTAGAGCTTTCATACAATAATCTTAAAGGATCAATACCGCGAGAAATTGGACGTTTAACATCACTTGCTGATATTTCTGTGAGTGTAAACTTACTTGATGGATCCGAGACCTTATCAAACATTTGCAATGTCACCTCCCTGGTAAGCATTTCACTAGCAATTAACAAACTGAATGGAGTTATTCAAGAATGCTTGGGAAACGCCACTGCTCTATATTATTTGGATCTTAAGGAGAATCAGTT
>NC_044931.1:14967478-14975397 GCF_003576645.1 Ipomoea triloba | reverse complement strand
TAAACATCAACCACACAAGATATATGAACGGAAAAGATTTGCCATTCATTGCCTTGTAGTGGGAGTCTTTTGATCTCCTTGAGAGTTATGTATATTAATGAGGTTGTAGTTTTGATGTTTTGGTTTTAGTGAAAGGTGTGGATAGTGATAAAACGGAGAAGAAGTTCCCCGATTGTCGGGTTCTCAAGGATGGAAAATTGGAACCGAATCAAGCGTGTAACATTTTTGATGTTAAGAGACATTAGTTACAAGATTCACTCTAAGCAAAAGAAGTCATGGTGAAGAGTTTGACAAAAGTAAAACAAAAGTAATCAATTAACGAAAGAAAGGAAATGAATGTCCAATCTAGGTTTCAAGTTTGATACTACTACAGGGTCTTCTAGGCAATGCAACTACATTCTATCAAGGGAGCACACGACACCATCTCCGAGTGGCATCAAATTTTGGACTCCTTGTTCATCAGTCGGATGGGGCATTTTAACAAACACTTGGTCAACCACTTCTCCCGGGCCTCGGCATCCCGGACCAACGGTGTGGATGTGGATGATTAGGACTCGTATAGATCCGATATATCGCAAACTATACGTCCCCTACCTTTAACACCTATCTTGGTCGTAAATAGAAGCAAATCAAGATAAACATCGACCACACAAGATATATGAACGGAGAAGATTTGCCATTCATTGCCTTGTAGTGGGAGTCTTTTGATCTCCTTGAGAGTTATGTATATTAGTGAGGCTGTAGTTTTGATGTTTTGATTTTAGTGGGACGTGTGGATAGTGATAAAACGGAGAAGAAGTTCCCGATTGTCGTGTTCTCAAGGACGGAAAATTGGAACCGAATCAAGCGTGTAACATTTTTGATGTGAAGAGACATTAGTTACAAGATTCACTCTAAACAAAAGAAGTCATGGTGAAGAGTTTGACAAAAGTAAAACAAAAGTAATCAATTAACGAAAGAAAGGAAATGAATGTCCTATCTAGGTCTCAAGTTTGATACTACTACAGGGTCTTCTAGGCAATGCAACTACATTTCTATCAAGGGAGCACACGACACTATCTCCGAGTGGCATCAAACTTTGGACTCCTTGTTCCTCAGTCGGATGGGGCATTTTAACAAACACTTGGTCAACCACTTCTCCCGGGCCTCGGCATCCCGGAGCAAGGGTGTGGATGTGGCCAATTAGGACTCGTATAGTTCCGATATCTCGCAACCTATACATCCACTAACTTTACCTACTATCCTGGTCGTAAATAGAAGCAAATCAAGATAAACATCAACCACACAAGATATATGAACGGAGAAGATTTGCCATTCATTGCCTTGTAGTGGGACTCTTTTGATCTCCTTGAGAGTTATGTATATTAGTGAGGTTGTAGTTTTGATGTTTTGATTTTAGTGGAAGGTGTGGATAGTGATAAAACGGAGAAGAAGTTCCCCGATTGTCGTGTTCTCAAGGATGGAAAATTGGAACCGAATCAAGCGTGTAACATTTTTGATGTTAAGAGACATTAGTTACAAGATTCACTCTAAGCAAAAGAAGTCATGGTGAAGAGTTTGACAAAAGTAAAACAAAAGTAATCAATTAACGAAAGAAAGGAAATGAATGTCCTATCTAGGTCTCAAGTTTGATACTACTACAGGGTCTTCTAGGCAATGCAACTACATTTCTATCAAGGGAGCACACGACACCATCTCCGAGTGGCATCAAACTTTGGACTCCTTGTTCCTCAGTCAGATGGGGCATTTTAACAAACACTTGGTCAACCACTTCTCCCGGGCCTCGGCATCCCGGACCAAGGGTGTGGATGTGGCCAATTAGGACTCGTATAGTTCCGATATCTCGCAACCTATACATCCACTAACTTTACCACCTATCCTGGTCGTAAATAGAAGCAAATCAAGATAAACATCAACCACACAAGATATATGAACGGAGAAGATTTGCCATTCATTGCCTTGTAGTGGGAGCCATTTGATATCCTTGAGAGTTATGTATATTAGTGAAGTTGTAGTTTTGATGTTTTGGTTTTAGTGAAAGGTGTGGATAATGATAAAACGGAGAAGAAGTTCCCGATTGTCGTGTTCTCAAGGATGGAAAATTGGAACCGAATCAAGCGTGTAACATTTTTGATGTTAAGAGACATTAGTTACAAGATTCACTCTAAGCAAAAGAAGTCATGGTGAAGAGTTTGACAAAAGTAAAACAAAAGTAATCAATTAACGAAAGAAAGGAAATGAATGTCCTATCTAGGTCTCAAGTTTGATACTACTACAGGGTTTTCTAGGCAATGCAACTACATTTCAATCAAGGGAGCACACGACACCATCTCCGAGTGGCATCAAACTTTGGACTCCTTGTTCCTCAGTCGGATGGGGCATTTTAACAAACACTTGGTCAACCACTTCTCCCGGGCCTCGGCATCCCGGACCAAGGGTGTGGATGTGGCCAATTAGGACTCGTATAGTTCCGATATCTCGCAACCTATACATCCACTAACTTAACCTACTATCCTGGTCGTAAATAGAAGCAAATCAAGATAAACATCAACCACACAAGATATATGAACGGAGAAGATTTGCCATTCATTGCCTTGTAGTGGGACTCTTTTGATCTCCTTGAGAGTTATGTATATTAGTGAGGTTGTAGTTTTGATGTTTTGGTTTTAGTGGGAGGTGTGGATAGTGATAAAACGGAGAAGAAGTTCCCCGATTGTCGTGTTCTCAAGGATGGAAAATTGGAATCGAATCAAGCGTGTAACATTTTTGATGTTAAGAGACATTAGTTACAAGATTCACTCTAAGCAAAAGAAGTCATGGTGAAGAGTTTGACAAAAGTAAAACAAAAGTAATCAATTAACGAAAGAAAGGAAATGAATGTCCTATCTAGGTCTCAAGTTTGATACTACTACAGGGTCTTCTAGGCAATGCAACTACATTTCTATCAAGGGAGCACACGACACCATCTCCGAGTGGCATCAAACTTTGGACTCCTTGTTCCTCAGTCAGATGGGGCATTTTAACAAACACTTGGTCAACCACTTCTCCCGGGCCTCGGCATCCCGGACCAAGGGTGTGGATGTGGCCAATTAGGACTCGTATAGTTCCGATATCTCGCAACCTATACATCCACTAACTTTACCTACTATCCTGGTCGTAAATAGAAGCAAATCAAGATAAACATCAACCACACAAGATATATGAACGGAGAAGATTTGCCATTCATTGCCTTGTAGTGGGACTCTTTTGATCTCCTTGAGAGTTATGTATATTAGTGAGGTTGTAGTTTTGATGTTTTGATTTTAGTGGGAGGTGTGGATAGTGATAAAACGGAGAAGAAGTTCCTCGATTGTCGTGTTCTCAAGGATGGAAAATTGGAATCGAATCAAGCGTGTAACATTTTTGATGTTAAGAGACATTAGTTACAAGATTCACTCTAAGCAAAAGAAGTCATGGTGAAGAGTTTGACAAAAGTAAAACAAAAGTAATCAATTAACGAAAGAAAGGAAATGAATGTCCTATCTAGGTCTCAAGTTTGATACTACTACAGGGTCTTCTAGGCAATGCAACTACATTTCTATCAAGGGAGCACACGACACCATCTCCGAGTGGCATCAAACTTTGGACTCCTTGTTCCTCAGTCAGATGGGGCATTTTAACAAACACTTGGTCAACCACTTCTCCCGGGCCTCGGCATCCCGGACCAAGGGTGTGGATGTGGCCAATTAGGACTCGTATAGTTCCGATATCTCGCAACCTATACATCCACTAACTTTACCTACTATCCTGGTCGTAAATAGAAGCAAATCAAGATAAACATCAACCACACAAGATATATGAACGGAGAAGATTTGCCATTCATTGCCTTGTAGTGGGACTCTTTTGATCTCCTTGAGAGTTATGTATATTAGTGAGGTTGTAGTTTTGATGTTTTGATTTTAGTGGGAGGTGTGGATAGTGATAAAACGGAGAAGAAGTTCCCCGATTGTCGTGTTCTCAAGGATGGAAAATTGGAATCGAATCAAGCGTGTAACATTTTTGATGTTAAGAGACATTAGTTACAAGATTCACTCTAAGCAAAAGAAGTCATGGTGAAGAGTTTGACAAAAGTAAAACAAAAGTAATCAATTAACGAAAGAAAGGAAATGAATGTCCTATCTAGGTCTCAAGTTTGATACTACTACAGGGTCTTCTAGGCAATGCAACTACATTTCTATCAAGGGAGCACACGACACCATCTCCGAGTGGCATCAAACTTTGGACTCCTTGTTCCTCAGTCAGATGGGGCATTTTAACAAACACTTGGTCAACCACTTCTCCCGGGCCTCGGCATCCCGGACCAAGGGTGTGGATGTGGCCAATTAGGACTCGTATAGTTCCGATATCTCGCAACCTATACATCCACTAACTTTACCTACTATCCTGGTCGTAAATAGAAGCAAATCAAGATAAACATCAACCACACAAGATATATGAACGGAGAAGATTTGCCATTCATTGCCTTGTAGTGGGACTCTTTTGATCTCCTTGAGAGTTATGTATATTAGTGAGGTTGTAGTTTTGATGTTTTGATTTTAGTGGGAGGTGTGGATAGTGATAAAACGGAGAAGAAGTTCCCCGATTGTCGTGTTCTCAAGGATGGAAAATTGGAATCGAATCAAGCGTGTAACATTTTTGATGTTAAGAGACATTAGTTACAAGATTCACTCTAAGCAAAAGAAGTCATGGTGAAGAGTTTGACAAAAGTAAAACAAAAGTAATCAATTAACGAAAGAAAGGAAATGAATGTCCTATCTAGGTCTCAAGTTTGATACTACTACAGGGTCTTCTAGGCAATGCAACTACATTTCTATCAAGGGAGCACACGACACTATCTCCGAGTGGCATCAAACTTTGGACTCCTAGTTCCTCAGTCGGATGGGGCATTTTAACAAACACTTGGTCAACCACTTCTCCCGGGCCTCGGCATCCCGGACCAACGTTGTGGATGTGGATGATTAGGACTCGTATAGATCCGATATATCGCAAACTATACGTCCCCTACCTTTAACACCTATCTTGGTCGTAAATAGAAGCAAATCAAGATAAACATCAACCACACAAGATATATGAACGGAGAAGATTTGCCATTCATTGCCTTGTAGTGGGAGTCATTTGATCTCCTTGAGAGTTATGTATATTAGTGAGGTTGTAGTTTTGATGTTTTGGTTTTAGTGAAAGGTGTGGATAGTGATAAAACGGAGAAGAAGTTCCCCGATTGTCGTGTTCTCAAGGATGGAAAATTGGAACCGAATCAAGCGTGTAACATTTTTGATGTTAAGAGACATTAGTTACAAGATTCACTCTAAACAAAAGAAGTCATGGTGAAGAGTTTGACAAAAGTAAAACAAAAGTAATCAATTAACGAAAGAAAGGAAATGAATGTCCTATCTAGGTCTCAAGTTTGATACTACTACAGGGTCTTCTAGGCAATGCAACTACATTTCTATCAAGGGAGCACACGACACCATCTCCGAGTGGCATCAAACTTTGGACTCCTTGTTCCTCAGTCAGATGGGGCATTTTAACAAACACTTGGTCAACCACTTCTCCCGGGCCTCGGCATCCCGGACCAAGGGTGTGGATGTGGCCAATTAGGACTCGTATAGTTCCGATATCTCGCAACCTATACATCCACTAACTTAACCTACTATCCTGGTCGTAAATAGAAGCAAATCAAGATAAACATCAACCACACAAGATATATGAACGGAGAAGATTTGCCATTCATTGCCTTGTAGTGGGAGTCATTTGATCTCCTTGAGAGTTATGTATATTAGTGAGGTTGTAGTTTTGATGTTTTGGTTTAGTGAAAGGTGTGGATAATGATAAAACGGAGAAGAAGTTCCCCGATTGTCGTGTTCTCAAGGACGGAAAATTGGAACCGAATCAAGCGTGTAACATTTTTGATGTGAAGAGACATTAGTTACAAGATTCACTCTAAACAAAAGAAGTCATGATGAAGAGTTTGACAAAAGTAAAACAAAAGTAATCAATTAACGAAAGAAAGGAAATGAATGTCCTATCTAGGTCTCAAGTTTGATACTACTACAGGGTCTTCTAGGCAATGCAACTACATTTCTATCAAGGGAGCACACGACACCATCTCCGAGTGGCATCAAACTTTGGACTCCTTGTTCCTCAGTCGGATGGGGCATTTTAACAAACACTTGGTCAACCACTTCTCCCGGGCCTCGGCATCCCGGACCAAGGGTGTGGATGTGGCCAATTAGGACTCGTATAGTTCCGATATCTCGCAACCTATACATCCACAAACTTAACCTACTATCCTGGTCGTAAATAGAAGCAAATCAAGATAAACATCAACCACACAAGATATATGAACGGAAAAGATTTGCCATTCATTGCCTTGTAGTGGGAGTCTTTTGATCTCCTTGAGAGTTATGTATATTAGTGAGGTTGTAGTTTTGATGTTTTGGTTTTAGTGAAAGGTGTGGATAGTGATAAAACGGAGAAGAAGTTCCCCGATTGTCGTGTTCTCAAGGATGGAAAATTGGAACTGAATCAAGCGTGTAACATTTTTGATGTTAAGAGACATTAGTTACAAGATTCACTCTAAGCAAAAGAAGTCATGGTGAAGAGTTTGACAAAAGTAAAACAAAAGTAATCAATTAACGAAAGAAAGGAAATGAATGTCCTATCTAGGTTTCAAGTTTGATACTACTACAGGGTCTTCTAGGCAATGCAACTACATTTCTATCAAGGGAGCACACGACACCATCTCCGAGTGGCATCAAACTTTGGACTCCTTGTTCCTCAGTCGGATGGGGCATTTTAACAAACACTTGGTCAACCACTTCTCCCGGGCCTCGGCATTCCGGACCAAGGGTGTGGATGTGGCCAATTAGGACTCGTATAGTTCCGATATCTCGCAACCTATACATCCACTAACTTAACCTACTATCCTGGTCGTAAATAGAAGCAAATCAAGATAAACATCAACCACACAAGATATATGAACGGAGAAGATTTGCCATTCATTGCCTTGTAGTGGGAGTCTTTTGATCTCCTTGAGAGTTATGTATATTAGTGAGGTTGTAGTTTTGATGTTTTGGTTTTAGTGAAAGGTGTGGATAAGGATAAAACGGAGAAGAAGTTCCCCGATTGTCGTGTTCTCAAGGATGGAAAATTGGAACCGAATCAAGCGTGTAACATTTTTGATGTTAAGAGACATTAGTTACAAGATTCACTCTAAGCAAAAGAAGTCATGGTGAAGAGTTTGACAAAAGTAAAACAAAAGTAATCAATTAACGAAAGAAAGGAAATGAATGTCCTATCTAGGTCTCAAGTTTGATACTACTACAGGGTCTTCTAGGCAATGCAACTACATTTCTATCAAGGGAGCACACGACACCATCTCCGAGTGGCATCAAACTTTGGACTCCTTGTTCCTCAGTCAGATGGGGCATTTTAACAAACACTTGGTCAACCACTTCTCCCGGGCCTCGGCATCCCGGACCAAGGGTGTGGATGTGGCCAATTAGGACTCGTATAGTTCCGATATCTCGCAACCTATACATCCACTAACTTTACCTACTATCCTGGTCGTAAATAGAAGCAAATCAAGATAAACATCAACCACACAAGATATATGAACGGAGAAGATTTGCCATTCATTGCCTTGTAGTGGGAGTCTTTTGATCTCCTTGAGAGTTATGTATATTAGTGAGGTTGTAGTTTTGATGTTTTGGTTTTAGTGAAAGGTGTGGATAGTGATAAAACGGAGAAGAAGTTCCCCGATTGTCGTGTTCTCAAGGATGGAAACTTGGAACCAAATCAAGCGTGTAACATTTTTGATGTTAAGAGACATTAGTTACAAGATTCACTCTAAGCAAAAGAAGTCATGGTGAAGAGTTTGA
>NC_044931.1:14961831-14967197 GCF_003576645.1 Ipomoea triloba | reverse complement strand
CCTTGTAGTGGGAGTCTTTTGATCTCCTTGAGAGTTATGTATATTAGTGAGGTTGTAGTTTTGATGTTTTGGTTTTAGTGAAAGGTGTGGATAGTGATAAAACGGAGAAGAAGTTCCCCGATTGTCGTGTTCTCAAGGATGGAAAATTGGAACCGAATCAAGCGTGAAACATTTTTGATGTTAAGAGACATTAGTTACAAGATTCACTCTAAGCAAAAGAAGTCATGGTGAAGAGTTTGACAAAAGTAAAACAAAAGTAATCAATTAACGAAAGAAAGGAAATGAATGTCCTATCTAGGTCTCAAGTTTGATACTACTACAGGGTCTTCTAGGCAATGCAACTACATTTCTATCAAGGGAGCACACGACACCATCTCCGAGTGGCATCAAACTTTGGACTCCTTGTTCCTCAGTCGGATGGGGCATTTTAACAAACACTTGGTCAACCACTTCTCCCGGGCCTCGGCATCCCGGACCAAGGGTGTGGATGTGGCCAATTAGGACTCGTATAGTTCCGATATCTCGCAACCTATACATCCACTAACTTAACCTACTATCCTGGTCGTAAATAGAAGCAAATCAAGATAAACATCAACCACACAAAATATATGAACGGAGAAGATTTGCCATTCATTGCTTTGTAGTGGGAGTCTTTTGATCTCCTTGAGAGTTATGTATATTAGTGAGGTTGTAGTTTTGATGTTTTGATTTTAGTGGGAGGTGTGGATAGTGATAAAACGGAGAAGAAGTTCCCCGATTGTCGTGTTCTCAAGGATGGAAAATTGGAACCGAATCAAGCGTGTAACATTTTTGATGTTAAGAGACATTAGTTACAAGATTCACTCTAAGCAAAAGAAGTCATGGTGAAGAGTTTGACAAAAGTAAAACAAAAGTAATCAATTAACGAAAGAAAGGAAATGAATGTCCTATCTAGGTCTCAAGTTTGATACTACTACAGGGTCTTCTAGGCAATGCAACTACATTTCTATCAAGGGAGCACACGACACCATCTCCGAGTGGCATCAAACTTTGGACTCCTTGTTCCTCAGTCAGATGGGGCATTTTAACAAACACTTGGTCAACCACTTCTCCCGGGCCTCGGCATCCCGGACCAAGGGTGTGGATGTGGCCAATTAGGACTCGTATAGTTCCGATATCTCGCAACCTATACATCCACTAACTTTACCTACTATCCTGGTCGTAAATAGAAGCAAATCAAGATAAACATCAACCACACAAGATATATGAACGGAGAAGATTTGCCATTCATTGCTTTGTAGTGGGAGTCTTTTGATCTCCTTGAGAGTTATGTATATTAGTGAGGTTGTAGTTTTGATGTTTTGGTTTTAGTGAAAGATGTGGATAAGGATAAAACGGAGAAGAAGTTCCCCGATTGTCGTGTTCTCAAGGATGGAAAATTGGAACCGAATCAAGCGTGTAACATTTTTGATGTTAAGAGACATTAGTTACAAGATTCACTCTAACCAAAAGAAGTCATGGTGAAGAGTTTGACAAAAGTAAAACAAAAGTAATTAATTAACGAAAGAAAGGAAATGATTGTCCTATCTAGGTCTCAAGTTTGATACTACTACAGGGTTTTCTAGGCAATGCAACTACATTTCTATCAAGGGAGCACACGACACCATCTCCGAGTGGCATCAAACTTTGGACTCCTTGTTCCTCAGTCAGATGGGGCATTTTAACAAACACTTGGTCAACCACTTCTCCCGGGCCTCGGCATCCCGGACCAAGGGTGTGGATGTGGCCAATTAGGACTCGTATAGTTCCGATATCTCGCAACCTATACATCCACTAACTTAACCTACTATCCTGGTCGTAAATAGAAGCAAATCAAGATAAACATCAACCACACAAGATATATGAACGGAGAAGATTTGCCATTCATTGCCTTGTAGTGGGACTCTTTTGATCTCCTTGAGAGTTATGTATATTAGTGAGGTTGTAGTTTTGATGTTTTGATTTTAGTGGGAGGTGTGGATAGTGATAAAACGGAGAAGAAGTTCCCCGATTGTCGTGTTCTCAAGGATGGAAACTTGGAACCGAATCAAGCGTGTAACATTTTTGATGTTAAGAGACATTAGTTACAAGATTCACTCTAAGCAAAAGAAGTCATGGTGAAGAGTTTGACAAAAGTAAAACAAAAGTAATCAATTAACGAAAGAAAGGAAATGAATGTCCTATCTAGGTCTCAAGTTTGATTACTACTACAGGGTTTTCTAGGCAATGCAACTACATTTCTATCAAGGGAGCACACGACACCATCTCCGAGTGGCATCAAACTTTGGACTCCTTGTTCTCAGTCGGATGGGGCATTTTAACAAACACTTGGTCAACCACTTCTCCCGGACCTCGGCATCCCGGACCAAGGGTGTGGATGTGGCCAATTAGGACTCGTATAGTTCCGATATCTCGCAACCTATACATCCACTAACTTTACCTACTATCCTGGTCGTAAATAGAAGCAAATCAAGATAAACATCAACCACACAAGATATATGAACGGAGAAGATTTGCCATTCATTGCCTTGTAGTGGGACTCTTTTGATCTCCTTGAGAGTTATGTATATTAGTGAGGTTGTAGTTTTGATGTTTTGATTTTAGTGGGAGGTGTGGATAGTGATAAAACGGAGAAGAAGTTCCCCGATTGTCGTGTTCTCAAGGATGGAAAATTGGAACCGAATCAAGCGTGTAACATTTTTGATGTTAAGAGACATTAGTTACAAGATTCACTCTAAGCAAAAGAAGTCATGGTGAAGAGTTTGACAAAAGTAAAACAAAAGTAATCAATTAACGAAAGAAAGGAAATGAATGTCCTATCTAGGTCTCAAGTTTGATACTACTACAGGGTCTTCTAGGCAATGCAACTACATTTCTATCAAGGGAGCACACGACACCATCTCCGAGTGGCATCAAACTTTGGACTCCTTGTTCCTCAGTCGGATGGGGCATTTTAACAAACACTTGGTCAACCACTTCTCCCGGGCCTCGGCATCCCGGACCAAGGGTGTGGATGTGGCCAATTAGGACTCGTATAGTTCCGATATCTCGCAACCTATACATCCACTAACTTAACCTACTATCCTGGTCGTAAATAGAAGCAAATCAAGATAAACATCAACCACACAAGATATATGAACGGAGAAGATTTGCCATTCATTGCCTTGTAGTGGGAGTCTTTTGATCTCCTTGAGAGTTATGTATATTAGTGAGGTTGTAGTTTTGATGTTTTGGTTTTAGTGAAAGGTGTGGATAGTGATAAAACGGAGAAGAAGTTCCCCGATTGTCGTGTTCTCAAGGATGGAAACTTGGAACCGAATCAAGCGTGTAACATTTTTGATGTTAAGAGACATTAGTTACAAGATTCACTCTAAGCAAAAGAAGTCATGGTGAAGAGTTTGACAAAAGTAAAACAAAAGTAATCAATTAACGAAAGAAAGGAAATGAATGTCCTATCTAGGTCTCAAGTTTGATACTACTACAGGGTCTTCTAGGCAATGCAACTACATTTCTATCAAGGGAGCACACGACACCATCTCCGAGTGGCATCAAACTTTGGACTCCTTGTTCCTCAGTCGGATGGGGCATTTTAACAAACACTTGGTCAACCACTTCTCCCGGGCCTCGGGATCCCGGACCAACGGTGTGGATGTGGATGATTAGGACTCGTATAGATCCGATATATCGCAAACTATACGTCCCCTACCTTTAACACCTATCTTGGTCGTAAATAGAAGCAAATCAAGATAAACATCAACCACACAAGATATATGAACGGAAAAGATTTGCCATTCATTGCCTTGTAGTGGGAGTCTTTTGATCTCCTTGAGAGTTATGTATATTTGTGACACCCCAACCTCACACAGGCCGAGATAGATAAAACTTAGCATAACAGCTGCCTATCTCAACCAACAAACCAAACATAGCGGAAGCGAATTTGAAACCCAAGGGGCGTCATGCCACATCTAGGTAAGATAACACAACCTAGATGCACAGGCTAACCATAAAAGCTGAACTGTATAAACGATAGTCCTCAAATATATCTCAAATCCACAACTAAACCAAAGTACATAAAATTCTCAAAGCGGCACACAGGCCAAAGCATAAGTTAAAAAACATAGCCACTATCTAAGCCTCCTCATACGGGTATATCTATATCGCGCTCACGCAAAGGCTTTAAGGCAAACCTGAAAAACACACGAAGAACCATTAGCAAAAGACTGCTAAGTAACCACCATTCACACCCGCAAGGAAGTATAGATCATATAAGTTGTAAATAGGTTTACACACCCATATAGAATATAAACACCAACAAACTGTTCAATAGTTCAAATCGGATACTCAACAACAATAAACTGAACGAATCATAAACCAAGACTCAACCAAAGGGGCCAACATCCAATAATCGAGAGTACAATACAACGAATCCATAAACGAGATACCAACTGAACAACAATCATAAGGAAACCAACAAAACCATAACCAAGAATCATACGATATCATCGAATATACACAAGGAACCCATGAACACATAAACCAAGAAAGAACTCCCAATTCCAACCTCCAAACCTCATACCAATCACCATACCAAACCCAACCACAGTCGGAAGTCAAAACCCAGAAATCTGGTACGCAGGGGTGATGAACCCAATCACAGGGACCGAAGTCCAATCACAGGGACCGTAGTCCAATCACAGGGACCGAAGTCCAATCACGGGGAATCAACCCGAATCACAGGGACCGAAGTCCAATCAGGGGTACGAACCCAATCACAGGGACCGTAGTCCAATCACAGGGACCTAAGTCCAATCACAGGGGTAACGAACCCAATCACACAGGGGCAAAAGCCCATCACAGGGACCTAAGTCCAATCACAGGGTAATAACCAAATACAATCCATAGTAGCACAGCTATATCACCCATCAACCTCCAAAAGATACCAACAAACCAACATCACATACTCATACTCCAACCTCAGCCCAAAACAACCAAACAAAGTGTTCATCTCATCTATGAACACAAACAAACTCCCAGGTAAATGAATATCAAGAATCAATAGACCAAGAGTACAAAAAGGGAACCAAAGACACGAATAAATCTCCAAGACAAGGTAGTAATTACCCAACAAAAGGCATGGATAAATACTCCAAAGACATGGTAAAATACTCCACAAAACAATCCAACAATAATCAGGAACAAAGGAGAAACAACAGACGGCAACATCACAGAAACAGCCTCTGGGAGCAGATTCCCAGAGTACTTGCGGAACACCCTAACGGAACACCGTCCTCCGCCGCACTCCTCCGCAGGAAGGAGGCGGACTGCCTCAACGGAACACCACTCTCCGT
>NC_044931.1:14959906-14960831 GCF_003576645.1 Ipomoea triloba | reverse complement strand
TTTTTTTTTTATCAGAGTTCTTCTATGTATACTTCTATCAAGTTGTTGGACCACAAATTTGTTGCTACTAACTACTTCTATCAAAAAATAATTAAACTGATAAGCAGTACTACTGACTCTTTATACTAATATCAACTGATAAGTATTGGATAGTAATATTAACCTATCGGATCAAAAAAAATCAACAACTATTACATTTTCGAGAAAAAAAATAAAATAAAACTGCAATGGAAATAATTAACTTTGAACACATGTTTATATGGCATTGAGCAACCGTCAAAAATATGTAATTTAACGGCATTTTTAAAAATAATCATTTCATATACAATCGAAAATCAAGCAAAGTATAATATTAAAAAAAATTAGTAACTAACTGATCTTAAATCATATTACACGTCTCAAAACATGAATCTTCTCAGCTCCAATGTGATTGAAATTCCAAAAACACTTAACCTTCCAGTTACCCCTGTGTAAAAAACATGTGTTAAGATAAGTACCTATTCGAACTTAGTTATTAACAAGTATTAACCTTAAAATATGTGTATTAACAATTTATTAAGGCTCATCATTGATACATGATTCTTATGTTTTTTGAAAGATGTGAAGGCATCATTTCAAAACTGTTGAGTACCCAATATGAAAAATGATCACACCTTTAATTAAATAAATAATTTAAGAGACAGATTGGTAAGCATATAAGAACATAACTAAAAAACCAAAATTTATAATATGATTCAAACATTTGTGTTCTACATAGTCAATATTTGAAAGAAATGAAGCAAATATCAAGTTCCACAGTGATTGGAACCTGGAGGAAGGTACCATCATCATCTAGCCAAGGTTAGTAAACATTTTCCATTATATAAATATTTAGATAGTGTTCTTCAAGTAAACATATTTAACAATTTTTGCAAAAAAAAAAAAA
>NC_044931.1:14955358-14958906 GCF_003576645.1 Ipomoea triloba | reverse complement strand
ATATATATATATATATATATATATATATATATATATATATATATATATATATATATATATTGTATGTTCTCTGTTTCAATCACTAAATACAAATCCTTTCCTACATATTCACTCATCATATCGGGACTACCATTTTGGAGTCGCCACCCGATAATTTAGACACGTCCTTGCAACTGACGTCTTTGGTGCCATTTCTCATAACGTGTGGTTGTATTTTTTTTCCCGGCTTTGACTGCGCAGTTCTCACCAAAAAAGAAAGAAAAAAAATTCATATTTAATTAGTGTGATAGATTAATAAGTATTTCATAAATAGATAATGAATAACACCCTCAATATGGGATGACAAGGCATGCATGATAGATCTAGAAATACTCAGCTTAGCTTGTTCTTGCCATGACTTATAAGCTTGGCCAACCATCTTCCAATGACAAAGGAGAGCTCGTTTCCTTCATCCAGATTTGGATAAAAGAACATAAGTTTTCTCTTGTCTAATTAAATTTCATGGTTGCTATGACAAACAATTACTCTAACTTTAAAAATAATACAGAATAATAAATAGTACGTAAAGACAAACTCTCATTGTCCAATCAAGCATCATATGATTACCATGTGAACTATAAATACTTGTCACAACAACTATTATTTAAAAAAGCGATAAGGATTAATTCTTTTTATTTCAAGCCAAAAAGGTCATGATAAGTGAAATGAAAATTGCATTCTTTTTCACATAGGAAGACATATAGGTTGTGTTTGGCAGAGCTTATTTAGGAGCTTATAGCTTATTTTAAGTTACTGCTTTTAAAAAAAAAGCTAGTAGCGTCTTAACTTTTTTCCATCTTTATCCTTATTATTTTATATAAATGACATCATTTATCCCTCCCAATAAAACTCTTTTGGCCTTTAAATTTAAACAAACTTTTTTTTTTTTTAGTACAAACAAACCTATTTAAATTTAAAACTATTTAACTTTTATGAAGATGCCATTTTTAGTCTTTTTACATTTATCAACTTATCAAAAAGTTAATTTTACCAAATATTTTTAAGCATAACAACTAGCTTAACAGCTCTTCAGATTTAAGCTTAGAGCTTATATATTTTTTCCATCTGATCAGTATACTGTTTCAGCTAGGTTTGCCAAACATAGCCATAAGCATTTGCCTACTATCAACAGGTAATAATATGTAAATATGTGCCAACTGCATTTTTAAAAAAAATCTCATAAGTTTTAGTTTTTTTTTTTTTTTGAGCTTTTAAGAAACAAAAAATTTAAGGAGTTATTTTCATTTTCTTAAATAGTTTGATGGCCTATTTGACCATTTGATAATAATTCAAAACAAAATTAATACAAAGTTTAATAATCTAAAATAAACTCAGTACAAAGTTTTTGAAAAATTAAAATTAAGCAATGGTAACATCATTCATATAATGGCTCTGTTTGGCAGAGCTTATAACTTATTTTAAACTACTAATAAGTTATAAGTTTTGTTTGGTAATCTTTGGTTTCTTCGTTTCGGTTTGACATCATTGAGAGCCATTCTCAGTGAGATCATTTTTAATTTTCAAAAGGTTTTTAAAAAAGAAGAAGAAAAAGAAGGAGAAATTTAAATGGGAATTAACATTACAATTACTCATGATAGTGTTGCTGTGAGGTAGCAATTTGGGCAGCAGATTTCCTTTATTTAAAAAATGAAAATCTAATAATCAGGCTTAAAGAACCATAGATAATAAAAAATTTAGAAGAAATCTTCAGACCCCATTAGTAGTTCTGGACACAAGAAAAGTGCTTTCAAGAAATCAGTTTTGTACAGAAATAACTAATAAGAGAGAAAAAAAAGGGGCAAAAATAAATCTTTAGATTTGAGATTAGCATTACTCTGATAATCCTCTTTTGGTAACAACAAATGGGCTCCTAAATTCTGGTTTATCACTCCCAGTGCTCTCCTGTTGTGCCTGATCTCCATCCCAAACTTCCTTCTATCCATTTCTCCCCCACCTTTCATTTGCCTATATAGAAAACGAAATTCAGAAAGATATACCAACCAAGACACATTTCAAAACCTGATCTGTTTTGCCACAGACTTCGGCTAGTTATAGAAACGATCTCGTAAAAGAAGACTATGGTTCAGGCCACAACGGTCACTTAATCTGTCACGTGGCTTTGTCTAGGAGACGTTGCATTCAAATTATGATGAGGATGACAACATATTTTATTTTTCTTTTCAAGTGTGTTAATTTAGCGACCTGGATTAGGGTTTTTACTAAATATCCCTGTCATTTAATACCATCCTTAATTAATCTCTAAACAATATTAGAATTAATAGTAATGGCGACTGCATCCTTTGTGGTCGGCATAACTGTGACTTTCTCAATTGGAAAGTCACAGGTTTGAATCTTGGATACTATATTGTAATAGAGTTAATATATTTTTTCAACTTTTTTTCTTCTTCTTCTTATTCAAAGTAATAATAAGGAATTAAGAAGAAAAAAAAAAGTACTCCATATTAAAATGTTTTAATGTGAGATAAATCTTAAATATATAATAGACTAATAAGTATTACATTTTCACTATTAACATTTTTAGTTAAAATTAATACGTAGTACATGTTACCTTATATAAAAAATATTACATTTTCGTTAAAAGTATTAATTTATTTCACATGAGATTTCTTATACAATTTTTTGTATAACTTTTTTTAAATAAGAACTTGATTAATTAATTAGGATCTAAGAGCATCCTTAGTAGTGGAGTTATTTCACAGTTATTGAAAAGTTTTTGTAAATGTGATTAGGAAAGAGAAAATGAGAGGGAAGAAAAAAAAAAAACAAATCAAATTTTAAAAAAAAATTAAAAAGTAAAGTGTCAGGCGCACCTTAGGCGCGCTGCTGTGCGTGAGACGCGCACAGCATGTGACTTTTCAAAATCTTCCTCTGCAAAATCACTGTTCCAAAAAACTTAATTTGCAAGAGTTACTTTTCTCATTCTCTTTCTTTCCCTCTCTCCTCCATGTGTAAGCTTCCCTGACATAAACCAAGAATTATCTCCTGATGGAGACGCTCTAACAGGGCGTTTGGTTGGAGGGAGGAAATTTGGTGGGAAAAGAATTGTAATTCCATGGGAAAAGAATAATGCGGGAATAAAGTGGGAATTTAAATTCCAGTAGTGTTTGGTATGCGAGAATATAATTACTAGGAATTTTAATTCCAATGTTTGGTATACATGGGAATTGAGAGGGAATAAGTAATATAAAGTCGAAAATGCCCATTGTTGTTGTTGTTGTTATTTATTTATTTATTTATTTATTTATTATTATTATTATTATTATTATTATTATTATTATTATTATTATTATTATTATATTCTTAAAAATGACAAGTATCTATTGGACCCATTTGCATACTCAAACCCAAAAAATATAACATATTAAATTCAAAAGCACTCATCTACCGTATCTATCTCTTGAACTAAAAAAATCACAAGCATTTGATTTGGGTAGTCAGAAATTTTGTAGAGGTTATACATATAAAGAATTCAAAGGAACATACACAAA
>NC_044931.1:14953710-14954358 GCF_003576645.1 Ipomoea triloba | reverse complement strand
GCGAACAATTGGAGAAATAAAACTACATCTCTAAGGTAAACCCTAAACCCTAATATTATTAAAGGAAACCATCTCTAAGGATAATATTTTTTTTTTTTCACTTTCTATTGATTTGTTCTCATTCGTTCTTGTAGAAAGTGGATAAGTATCAAACCTGTATCAAATTAACCACCAAAATTCGTTCGTAATTATAAAACTCTATATTCAAAATTTTTGAACTCTATATTTATAATTTTATAATTTTATATTCAAGATATTTAAACACTATATTCACAAATTTTAACTCTATATTCATTAAATATTCTCGATCCTCGTTTTAGACATGGTGACCCGTTTCTATAGCATAATTTGCCCAAATTATTTGCTAGCTAATTAAACAGATTTGTTGGGACAAAAAATAAATTGTGGTGGCCAGTGGGACAAAAAATAAATAGTGCTAGCTAAAAATTTGGTTTTTTAGTTTCATATTTTTTTAGGAAACTGCAAGAATGTAATTTTAACGATTAAANAAAGAATTTATATTTAGAAAAATTTGAAATCTAAATGCATTTGAGTAGTGAATATAAACTTCACATTCCATAATTACAGATACATTTTAGAAACAATCACTGTATTTATACAGTATTGATAAGTTTCTTGAAAAATGTA
>NC_044931.1:14951732-14952710 GCF_003576645.1 Ipomoea triloba | reverse complement strand
CGTGCTCCGAAACAGCAATACTTACACCTTTTGTTTGTGGTTGAAATTGCTTTCTTACTATATGCGCAAACATTTTTCCATATTATTGCTCGCATTGTCTTACCGATGTATCATGTTTTGTTTGGGCTGTACCTAGAAGAGGGCTACCCGCACTTAATATGGTTCCAAATGAACCTGAGAAGAGTTCGGTGTGAAAGCTATCTAGTGTACGTTTCACTTAGAAGAGGGCTACCCGTACTTACTATGGTTCAAAAAGAGCCTGAGAAGAGTCCGGTGTGAAAGCTGTCTAATGTGATATCCTTTTCGCGGCCTCTTTTCTGTACTCCATATCTCCACTTATGCCTCCTAGACCATCTATCCTAAACGTGATCCATTACTACTAGCCCTTGAGATCAATTCTATCTACTTATTACTTATGTATTGCTCGTGATTGAATTCCGACTTTATTATTTCACTAATGTTGTGCTTACGCTGACTTTGGCACTTGTTTATCAAAAGGGGGAGTATACGAAAGGGTAGTGCAAAGCAAGCAAGTCAGGGGGAGTATACAAAGGGGGAGTACAAAGTAAGGGGGAGTCATGTTTGTTTGATCAACATATGCCAAAGGGGGAGATTGTTGGTACAAAAAGTATTGTGTTTATGTAAATTGGCATATATTGATCCATGAAAGGAAGAAATAAGTTTTGATGTAATTAACATGCATGCATACATGTGTGGCACAAAAGAAAAGAAGAAGAAATACACATGCAAGGATGAATATGTGGCACAAAAAGAAATGAAATGGGAAAATGTAATGCATGCGTAAGAAAATGTGTGGAGCATATGAAGAGTGGTTGATGAGTCTGGCAAGTGGCAATCAAAGATTTATTCCTAAAAAACTTTGTGTGAACCAGATTTTTTCTCTCTCCCATATTCATGCAAAGTGTCTGAACATGGGATGGACTTCCTAAAAACAAGGCTCTACAAACACTATAAAAG
>NC_044931.1:14950229-14950732 GCF_003576645.1 Ipomoea triloba | reverse complement strand
TTAGTTTTTCAATTATGTTTGTGTCCACTTTATTTTCTAGTTCTTCATTAAGTAAGTTCATTAAGTGTTCACTATGTTTAATCTTTTGTTGGATTTGCTCTTCTGTTAAATCCATTAGTTTTCTTCTTCTAAATCCTTTTGATCAGAAGCTTCATAGTTTCCAAATCTTAGGCATAGAGGTCCATTTTTTCCTTCTGAGTAAGATGTTATTTCAGTGGGTTTTAAAGTTTCAGGTTTAGTTACAAAAGTTTCAATCTTCCATTCTTCTCCAGCTAAAAGAGAAGACGAGATTGGTTTCGGTCCAAAGAATTTTATTCCTTTGGACTCAATTGTTTTGACAATACTGTCAATCTTGATTTTGTATTTAGGACAGACTTGAGTAGATAATTTTCCAATGAAAATTATGTCTACTGACAAGTTTGCTCCTTGGAAGTTTCCGAATCCTTTAGTTTGGATTTGGAAAAGGAATTTGTGGATATCTTTTAAAGCTATAGTGTAATCAG
>NC_044931.1:14948082-14949229 GCF_003576645.1 Ipomoea triloba | reverse complement strand
GTTTCTATTAATAGTAGTTTATATTAATTTTTTGTCATGTTGTGTTTTAGTATTTTAATGTATTTATTTATTCTCTCATAATATTATAATTTTTTTTAATCACATTAAGACTATAATTTTTGAGTTTGTTTGTTAGGAATTTTAGTTTAAACTATATTAGTTTATAATCATTAAATATATATATGTTTACGTAATTTAAACTACTTGAATTTTACGTTATCACATTCTCATTTAGAAAATGAAGAACCACGCACAGAAATTTTAGTCCCTTCATTTCCAATTGATGGCAATTACGCTAAGAACATTCCGCCCTTGATTCTTACCAACAAAGATTGCGCGGTCAACTCACTCAAAAGGCAACAAACACAAGGTCAGTTTATATTCTTTTATTAATTCATATATTTGCAATAACCGTTTAATTTATGTCATATTTTTGTTCTAATTTAGTTTGGGTTCATTTTTTTTCCAAACAGATAATCAACTCCCCAAAATAACAAATTCATGTGTTACAGGCAATGAAAGAGAAGCAACTAACAACAACAAAGGTATTTCTCCTGTTTGTTGATACAAATATTTTTTCCCAATTATAATCTTTTTTAATNAATGTATTTATTTGTTATATCATAATGTTATTATTTTCTCCTCTTTTGTAAAAACGTTGTAAATACCAATTATTGTATTTCTTATTTTCTAATCGTTTAATATATATATATATTCTAATAATTTAGAAAATGAGGATCCCAATATATATATATATTCTAATAATTTAGAAAATGAGGATCCCCGAACATCTCTTTTTGTTCCAACCAAATCTGGTCAATTTAGTTTCACTAATAACAATCTTCCAACCAAATCTGGTCAATTTAGTTTCACTAATAACAATCAAGATGTGAAATCTGGTCAATTTAGTTTCACTAATAACAATCAAGATGTGAGATTTGGTCAATTTAGTTTCACTAATAACAATCAAGATGTGAGATTGACGTACAATGGTTTATTTCTCAACAATCAAGATGTGAGATTGACGTACAATGGTTTATTTCTCAACAAACCCAGAAGTCAGCTAACACCTGGTCAGTATTTATTTTATCATTGTTTACTATATTGTTAACTACACTTTTGTCAATTTAACTATTCTGTTCTTAAC
>NC_044931.1:14946433-14947082 GCF_003576645.1 Ipomoea triloba | reverse complement strand
ATTTACCTAATTGCAATTTTAAAAGGTTTGAGGGCCTAATTGATTTTTCAGATAAAGTTCGATGGTCTATTTGACACATTTTATGCAAAAAAAAAAAATGACATTTACAATTTACCTGGTATTACAGGTNGAACTAAATTGACATGTTTATGCACCTAATTGCAACATTAAAAATTTTGGGGATCTAATTTATTTTTCAGGTAAAGTTCGATGGCATATTTGACACGTTTTATGCTAAAAAAGTGACATATACATTTACCTGTTATTACAGGTTACTAACAGGTAATTATGTCTTGATGAACTAAATTGGCATGTTTATGTACCGAATTGCAACTTAAAGTATTTTGAGAGCCTAATTGGTGCCTATTTGACACATTTTATGCAAAAAAAAAATGACATTTAAATTTACCTGGGATTACAGGTTACTAAAATGTAATTATGCTTTATAAACTAAATTGACATGTTTATTTACCTAATTGCAATTTTAAAATGTTTGAGGGCCTAATTGATTTTTCAGATAAAGTTCGATGGTCTATTTGACACATTTTATGCAAAAAAAAAAAGACATTTACAATTTACCTGGTATTACAGGTCAGTAACAGGTAATTACGCCTTGATGAACTAAAGTGACATGTTTATGTACCTAATT
>NC_044931.1:14944781-14945433 GCF_003576645.1 Ipomoea triloba | reverse complement strand
GTGCCGACTCCATTTTCAACACTCCGGCCTAACCAAAACACCATCCTTATGACTTCTTTTCACACTCCCTTTTCATGGAGGCACGGTTGACCGAGTGTCGACTCCATTTTCAGGACTCCAGCCTAACCAAAACACCATCCTAATGACTTCTTTTCACACTCCCTTTTCAGGGAGGCACGGTTGACCGAGTGCCGACTCCATTTTCAGGACTCCAGCCTAACCAAAACACCATCCTAATGACTTCTTTCCACACTTCCTTTTTAGGGAGGCACGGTTGACCGAGTGCCGACTCCATTTTCATGACTCCGGCCTAACCAAAACACCATCCTTATAACTTCTTTTCACACTCCCTTTTCAGGGAGGCACGGTTGACCGAGTGCCGACTCCATTTTCAGGACTCCGGCCTAACCAAAACACCATCCTAATGACTTCTTTTCACACTCCCTTTTTAGGGAGGCACGGATGACCGAGTGCCGACTCCATTTTCAGGACTTCGCTCTAACCAAAACACCATCCTTATGATTTCTTTTCACACTCCCTTTTCAGGGAGGCACTGTTGACCGAGTGCCGACTCCATTTTCAAGACTCCGGCCTAACCAAAACACCATCCTTATGACTTCTTTTCACACTCCCTTTTCAGGGAGGCACGGTT
>NC_044931.1:14942516-14943781 GCF_003576645.1 Ipomoea triloba | reverse complement strand
AGGAGACCTCAAGGGAAGGTCCAACCTTTAGAGATTCCAAGCTGGAAATGGGACTGTATTTCTATGGACTTCGTCACTTGTTTACCTAAGTCAAAGACTGGGAATGATACAATTTGGGTTGTGGTAGATAGGTTGACTAAGTCAGCAGTGTTTATACCAATGAAGGAAACCTGGAAAATGGAACAACTTGCTAAAGCTTACATTAAGAATGTTGTGAGGTTACATGGAGTTCCTAAGGATATCGTATCAGATAGGGATTCAAGGTTTCTTTCGAATTTCTGGAAAAGTGTGCAGAAGAGCTTTGGTACGACATTGAAAATGAGTACAGCCTTCCACCCAGCCACGGATGGCCAAACTGAAAGGACTATCCAAACCCTGGAGGACATGCTTCGGGCATGCGTTATTGATTTCCAAGGAAGTTGGGAAGATAGCCTAGATTTGATTGAGTTTTCCTATAACAATAGCTATCATGCTAGCATTGGAATGGCACCATTTGAGGCTTTGTATGGACGAAAGTGTAGAAGTCCACTTTGCTGGAACGATATTAGTGAAACCGTAGTGTTGGGACCTCAAATGATAGAGGACACCATGAACCAAATCCGAACCATCCAATCAAAGATTCAAGCGGCGCAGGATCGCCAAAAGAGTTATGCAGACTTGAAACGTAGGGATGAAGAGTTCAACATAGGTGATAAAGTGTTGCTCAAAGTGTCACCAATGAAAGGTGTCATGAGATTTGGGAAGAAAGGGAAGTTAAGCCCTAAGTACATAGGCCCATATGAGATCTTAGAAAGAATCGGAAAGGTAGCTTATAGACTAGCCTTGCCTATGGACTTGCATAGAGTGCATAATGTGTTCCACATATCTCAGTTAAGGAAATATATCCCGGATAAATCGCATGTGTTGCAACCGGAGACCATAGAATTAGACCAAAGTCTAACCTTTGAGGAAAGACCTGTCAAAATCCTTGATAGCAAAGTGCGTAGTACGCGTACTAAAGATGTGAAAATTGTCAAAGTGTTGTGGTCTAATCAAGAATCTGAGGAAGCCACTTGGGAAGCGGAGGACGAAATGAGAAAGAAATATCCCGAGCTTTTTCCCGAGGTTAGTTGAGTTACGGGGTCGTAACTCGTGTCTTTTAAGGGGGGTAGAGTGCGGTAGAATTTCGCGCTTTTTACCTTGTTTTCCCCTATTTTATGCTCAATTTAGTGCTTTCTATTGAATTTGCACTTATTATTGTCCTGTTTAATCATGTAAAGAGTACA
>NC_044931.1:14940589-14941516 GCF_003576645.1 Ipomoea triloba | reverse complement strand
GTTCCTCAGCAACAAGCGCCTTTCTGCGCAGATGTTTCTTTGTATCTCCCTTGAAGCCACTTTGTGCTGGCTTCTCTTTAGGTTCCTCCTTTCTCCTAGAGTTCCTGCCTTCTAGGCCTTGATACTTGCTTACCTTAGGGTAAGGACAGTCAGCCTTGAAGTGCCCCGGTCTCCTGCAGTTGTAGCATAGACCTTGATCTTCTTCCTCCATTCCTCTGGATGTGTATTTCTCATTTTTCCTTCTTGAGGAGGAAGGTGAACTTGTATTGCTTTCCGGTGTCTTCTTCATGAACTTCTTGAATTTTCTTATGAAGAAAGCAAACTGTTCGTCAGATAAAAAATCAGTGGGATTAGGATCTGACCTTGAGGAGGTGGTTGGTTGGTCCGCAACCAGTGCCACATTCCGTCTGTCCACCACGTCCTCATCTCTCGGAAACATCTCAAATTCGAAGGCTTTGAGATCTCTGAATAGTTGGTCGGTTGTGGTGTTCTTCAAGTCCCTGTGATCACGCATTGTGATCACCTTCATTTCCCACTCCTTGGTAAGGCCTCGTAAGACCTTCAGGTTTAGCTCTTTTTGTGGAATCTCCTTCTCGAGATCACTGATCTCTATTGATAGCTTCATGAAACGAGATTCCATGCTGTCGATGCTTTCCCCTGGCTTCATCTTGAAGTCCTCGAATTTCTTCATGGCCACGGTGAGCTTGTTCTCCTTCTCCTGTTCGTCACCTTCACCAATTAACATCAAAGTATCCCATACCTCTTTCGCCGTTTTGCACTTTCTTACTTTTGGAAAGATGGTTTCGTCTATAGCTCTGAAGAGAATATCCTTGGCAATGTTGTCCAAGTTGTTTCTCTTCCTGTCATCACTTGTCCATTCTTCCCTAGGTTTGGGGACATACTTTGGTGTATCTCTGGTTTGCTCAG
>NC_044931.1:14939060-14939589 GCF_003576645.1 Ipomoea triloba | reverse complement strand
TTCTTCTTCACCTCCTCCACCACCAACCCGATCTCGTCCTCCCACCCTCGCCGGTACTGCTGCACAACCTTGTTGGTGAAGAAGGGCACCGTCATGATCCGCCGCATCTTCCGCCAGTGGTCGCCGTAGACGGTGAACACCATGTCCTGCCCTTTCCCGGTGAAGATATCGAACACCACGTTCCGGGTTCGGGACCCGAACTCCACCCCTTGCGTGTGGAGAACCTCCTTCGCTAGCTCCGGCGACGACACCACCACCAGGTTCCTCTGCCCCATCCTCAGAAGGAAAATGTCACCGAACTTCTTGGCGTAATCGGTGAGATTCCGGTGGTTCAGGTCATCCCCGACCTGGAGCCAGTTCCCGAACACCGGCACCGGGAGAGGACCCGGCGGGAGCTTGTACTTCTTGCCGCGTAGCTTGGACACAACAATGGCGACAAGAATGGCGAAGAAGAGGCCAAGAAGGGTCTTCTCTAAGAGGAGAAGATCCATGGTTTCTTGCTAGTGCTAGTAGAAAAAGGTAGGTGGGA
>NC_044931.1:14937378-14938060 GCF_003576645.1 Ipomoea triloba | reverse complement strand
AGGCTAGACTTGTTCAATAATTTGATAACTTTCAAGCAAATTCTCGTAATTTTTAAGTTAGTCATTTTATAACAAGTACATATTGTGATAAAAAAAATCAGGTCTTTTATCCATTTACTTAGAAAATTTACTAAATAATAACTAAAGAAATAAGAGATAACAATAATGAATATTTTAGTATACTTAATATTTGATTAATTTCAAGTAAGCTTCCTTAATGTTCATGTTAGTCATTCAATGTATGGCTGAATTCCCAAGGTACTGTCTCTTGTTTTCTTATCTTTTCGCATATAAAGCATGCACAAAGAAATAGTAATGAGTGATGATTCCAAAAATGTAGAAAATAGACACAAATCAAATTTTATTTGTGGTTCAAGAAAAATGTAAGTACTACTGTATAAATATATTCGTACATATAATTCTTTCTGCGCACTTAATTTAAAATTTTGTTAGGTCATTGAATTACACAATGAAGTTAAATAGTAATTGATCAATTATTGCTGCATGTACTTTGGCACCAAGTTGAATGCAATTTTAATGCCAAACATTGATTACAACATAACATCACACAAATACTCGTCTATTTTTTTTAGTACTAAATATTCATCTATTTAATCATACTGACAAAGTCATTATAACAAATCATTACTCGTCTCAATTATCATAACATTAGTGAAAAAAA
>NC_044931.1:14935731-14936378 GCF_003576645.1 Ipomoea triloba | reverse complement strand
AAGGCTCGAGGTCTCCATCCAACTTTCGTTGTAATGAATCCCTCTCCCAGACTAGCAATTAATTGTGGCCATCAATCAATAACAAGTACAAAGAAATACCCAATTCAACATAAACCCTAGGCAAAAGATTCAATCCCTTTATGCAATTATCATAAACTGAACATCAAGATTAACAATGAACCCCTAATCCAAACTCATAAACGAATTACTCCCGCATGATGGGAATAAACACAGCAAAGCAAGAATAAATAAACATAAACATCATAAGAAATAAAAGGGAAGAGAAACTTAACTGATAAAAAGCAAATCCAACTTCAATCTAAGATTCCAAGCTTGAAATAAAATAATCTAATGTAAAACTAGTCTCGGGAAATATAAACTAAAACTAACTAGGGTTTTTAACTCTGTAAAGGGAACTCCTTCAATTGTAGAGAATATGTAGAATATATAGGAGGTAGATGGGCCTTGGCCCATTAGGCAACTTCCAATTCTTTTCCAAATTGTATTCTTCCTTGTAATTTCCCTTTTCTTCCAGAACCTGTCCAAAATCTTCCAATATTCTTCCTTTGTTGTTCCTTGTAGATAATTCAGCACTTGGACAATATAACACACAAACAATTCCCAATTTCACTAGGATACAGAAAATA
>NC_044931.1:14933169-14934731 GCF_003576645.1 Ipomoea triloba | reverse complement strand
CTTCTTTATTTTGCCAACATTCTTTCCTCACAAAACATAACTAATATTCTATATTCCTATTAAGTTGTATCCAATAATTTTCTGAAAACCTTAGTCAAAAGTAAATTGTGCAATAACGAAATGATATACCATCGGCTAATCCACTAAGCAAAGTAAATATACTCTTTTCTTAGCAACATTTGGTTCATTTGGTTCATCAAGTGGAGTTGGGTTTCACCTTTGTGTGACCCCGCAGACATAGGAGGAATTCTCCGAACTCCGTAAACATGTTTTGGTTCATTTATTTTTCCTGCACTGTTTTAATTATCTATTTTTGTTCTTATACATAATTAAATACAAATAATTAGTTTCATTAAAAATCAAGTGGAAACCAGATAAGAATTCACGTTCATTCAAGACTCACAATTTCATAATTGGTATCAGAGCACGGGGACTTAATTTATTAGTCCAGAGATCTCGGTGCTTGTGTTTCTTGAACTCAAGAATTCACTTTATTCATGCGTTTGCAATAATTTTGTTCATCTGCTTTTGAACATACTAACTATTTGTTCAGTGTTTTAGGATGAATAAATGCCACAAGAATTAACACGGGCTAATTGCTCCTATTGGAAAGCTCGTACTAAGATGCACATTAAAGGTCAAGGCGAAATGGTTTGCAGGGCCGTACTAACAGATGAGAGCATCCCACCATGGCTGGTGTAGCTACAAATGATCATCATGTCCCTAAACTAGAAATTGAATAGACAGTATCTGAGATGACTCTGGCTAACTACAACAATAAGGCACTACATATAGTTTTTCATTAATGCACGAAGATTAGTTTATTCTTATTGCAGGTTGTGGTTCAGTGAAAGACGCCTAGGAAATATTAGAAACCACATACATAGGCACAAATTCTGTAAAGCGATCAAAGCTGCAGCTGGTCTAATTTGACTTCGAACAACTTAGAATGAAGGAAGTAGAATACATTGTAGACTTTCATGCTAGAGTACAAGAACTTGCAAAGCATGCCACTATTCTTTGAGAACCATTTCCTCAACCAAAGTTAATCAAGAAAATTCTCCGGTCTTTGCCACAACGTTTTTGAATGAGGGTAACTGCTATTTAAGAAAATGCAGGTTAGGAGAACAACACTGTTGCTAAATTAATAGGGAATGTACAAACATATGAGATTGAGATCGTCTCCGAATACACCAAAAAGGAGAAAAACATTGCTTTTGCTGCTGAAAAACTAGATTATGTATCTAATTTTTAGATGAGTCTAGTGATGATCCAGTAGTTTTATTAACTAAACAGTTCTCTAAGTTTTTGAAACAGGTAAAGTAAAAGAACAATGCACGTGGAGGTATGTTTCAAAATAAAACAGGGTCTAGCTCAAACTCATCAAAGAATCCACCAAAAACTCAATCGAAGGACAAATCCAAAAATAAGGGAATTCATTGTTATGATTGTGAAGGTTTCGGCCATGTCCAAGCGAAGTGTCCCACATACCTTAGAAGGAAAAAATCCATGACCGTTTTAACTTGGAGCGATGATGAACTTGAATCAGAAGCTCCTGAATA
>NC_044931.1:14931443-14932169 GCF_003576645.1 Ipomoea triloba | reverse complement strand
CTTCCTAAACCTCCCGAGAATAACCACCTTTGTAATGCAATTTTTCATTAACCATAATCACACTATGATGCATCATGGCTCACTAGAAATTCATTTCTTAGACTTTCCTTATTGATTTAAACAATTTTCTTTGTATCTCGTTTACTACAACATTCATTCATTCAATATTCTTTGATACTTTGTGACAATGACGCGAATGAGTAAATGCTACATATTCCATTGATTAAAGACTTGTCAATACTTCTAATTTGACCTCCCTAGATGCAGACACAACCCGGGGTAACCCCAACAATCTTTTATTTTAACAACCACAAAACAGCAGTAAATCAAATGGCGTCGTCGCTAGGGAGGGCAAACGGTTGATATTGACTTGTGTTTTATCTTTGGAATATTCGCAATGTTTTGACTTCAATTCACTTGTTGTTTTTACTTTGTTTGTACTAACCTCCCTAAAACAACTACTTTTTGTTCGGGTTGGAAACTTTGAATGTTTAAACATTTTTGTAGGGTCAATGCAAACGAGGGCTAGGACCAACCAAGACCTACTCCCTCTCAATCTTGAAATAAACCGAGCCACAAGGAGAAAGACAAAATGAAAGGCCAAACCTAGGGAAATCCTAGTAGACCGTGAGGAAAATGGTACTTCCTAAACCTCCCGAGAATAACCACCTTTGTAATGCAATTTTTCATTAACCATAATCACACTATGATGCATCATGGCTCACT
>NC_044931.1:14929874-14930443 GCF_003576645.1 Ipomoea triloba | reverse complement strand
AAGGCAAGATGGTTTGTTATGGTAAAATGAGAAAGAGGCTAAGTAATGGCCACTCCTAGAGATAAGATTCGAGAGAAGCCATCCTTCTAGGATTTGGAGCAAATATTGCACCGTTCTTCAATCAAGAGTAGAGATCTACGTGAAGCCGGTTGTCCCAACGAGATCCTAGAAGATCAGAATATTGGGAGGAGGTGAGCCACCCCGCTTGGATTCGGGAACCCATTGCACTGACCTTCGAAAAAGCATGGGGCTCCATGCGATGTAGGGTGCCCGATGACGTGATCCGAGGGGGTTGAGAATAAAGAGTGACCGCCCAGGCCATGGCAGTGAGCTACTACAAACTACTACATCATTATCATAAGGGACGAGAAAATAAGAGAGGGGGTGAGCCACCCCGCTAGGATTTGGGCACCCATCACACTGTTTTCGAAAAAGCGTGGTGCTCCACATGAAGTCGGGTTGCCCAATGACATTATCTAGGGCGATGAGAAGAAAAGAATCCCGCTAAAGCCAATAGCGGAGAGTAGTCCATGTCTTACCATCACTTTACTTACATGTTTGGTCTTGGC
>NC_044931.1:14927712-14928874 GCF_003576645.1 Ipomoea triloba | reverse complement strand
GACTCCATTTTCAGGACTCCGGCCTAACCAAAACACCAACCTTATTACTTATTTCTCACACTCCCTTTTTAGGGAGGCACGGTTGACCGAGTGCCGACTCCATTTTCAGGACTCCGGCCTAACCAAAACACCAACCTTATGACTTCTTTCTCGCACTCCCTTTTCAGGGAGGCACGGTTGACCGAGTGCCGACACCATTTTTAGGACTCCGGCCTAACCAAAACACGAACCTTATGACTTCTTTCTCGCACTCCCTTTTCAGGGAGGCACGGTTGACCGAGTGCCGACACCATTTTCAGGACTCCGGCCTAACCAAAACACCAACCCTATGACTTCTTTCTCGCACTCCCTTTTCAGGGAGGCACGGTTGACCGAGTACCGACTCCATTTTCAAGACTCCGGCCTAACCAAAACACCAACCTTATGACTTCTTTCTCACACTCCCTTTTCAGGGAAGCACGGTTGAGCGAGTGTCGACTCCATTTTCAGGACTCCGGCCTAACCAAAACACCAACCTTATGACTTGTTTCTCGCACTCCCTTTTTAGGGAGGCGTGGTTGACCGAGATCCGACACCATTTTCAGGACTCCGGCCTAACCAAAACACCAACCTTATGACTTCTTTCTCGCACTCCCTTTTCAGGGAGGCACGGTTGACCGAGTGCCGACACCATTTTCAGGACTCCGGCCTAACCAAAACACCAACCTTATGACTTGTTTCTCGCACTCCCTTTTTAGGGAGGCGTGGTTGACCGAGTGCCGACNGCACGGTTGAGCGAGTGTCGACTCCATTTTCAGGACTCCGGCCTAACCAAAACACCAACCTTATTACTTATTTCTCACACTCCCTTTTTAGGGAGGTACGGTTGACCGAGTGCCGACTACATTTTCAGGACCCCGCCTAACCAAAACACAAAACTTATGACCTCTTTCTCCCACACTCTTTTCAGGGAGGCACGGTTGATCGAGTGCCGACTCCATTGTTAGGACTCCGGCCTAACCAAAACACCAACCTTATGACTTCTTTCTCACACTCCCTTTTCAGGGAGGCACGGTTGATCGAGTACCGACTCCATTTTCAGGACTCCGGCCTAACCAAAACACGAACCTTATGACTTCTTTCTCGCACTCCCTTTTCAGGGAGGCACGGTTGACCGAGTGCC
>NC_044931.1:14875234-14882285 GCF_003576645.1 Ipomoea triloba | reverse complement strand
TTCTTTCTCGCACTCCCTTTTCAGGGAGGCACGGTTGACCGAGTGTCGACACCATTTTCAAGACTCCGGCCTAACCAAAACACCAACCTTATGACTTATTTCTCGCACTCCCTTTTCAGGGAGGCACGGTTGACCGAGTACCGACTCCATTTTCAAGACTCCGGCTTAACCAAAACACCAAACTTATGACTTCTTTCTCCCACTCCCTTTTCAGGGAGGCACGGTTGACCGAGTGCCGACTCCATTTTCAGGACTCCGGCCTAACCAAAACACCAACCTAACCAAAACACCAACCTTATGACTTCTTTCGCCCACTCCCTTTTCAGGGAGGCACGGTTGACCGAGTGCCGACTCCATTTTCAGGACTCCGGCCTAACCAAAACACCAACCTTATGACTTCTTTCTCGCACTCCCTTTTCAGGGAGGCACGGTTGACCAAGTGCCGACATCATTTTTAGGACTCCGGCCTAACCAAAACACCAACCTTATGACTTCTTTCTCGCACTCCCGTTTCAGGGAGGCACGGTTGACCGAGTGCCGACACCATTTTCAGGACTCCGGCCTAACCAAAACACCAACCTTATGACTTCTTTCTCGCACTCCCTTTTCAGGGAGGCGTGGTTGACCGAGTGCCGACACCATTTTCAGGACTCCGGCCTAACCAAAACACGAACCTTATGACTTCTTTCTCGCACTCCCTTTTCAGGGAGGCGTGGTTGACCGAGTGCCGACACCATTTTCAGGACTCCGGCCTAACCAAAACACCAACCTTATGACTTCTTTCTCGCACTCCCTTTTCAGGGAGGCACGGTTGACTGAGTACCGACTCCATTTTCAAGACTCCGGCTTAACCAAAACACCAACCTTATGACTTCTTTCTCCCACTCCCTTTTCAGGGAGGCACGGTTGACCGAGTGCAAACTCCATTTTCAGGACTCCGGCCTAACCAAAACACCAACCTTATGACTTCTTTCTCGCACTCCCTTTTCTGGGAGGCGTGGTTGACCGAGTGCCGACACCATTTTCAGAACTACGGCCTAACCGAAACACCAACCTTATGACTTCTTTCTCGCACTCCCTTTTCAGGGAGGCGTGGTTGACCGAGTGCCGACACCATTTTCAGGACTCCGGCCTAACCAAAACACCAACCTTATGACTTCTTTCTCACACTCCCTTTTCAGGGAGGCACGGTTGAGCGAGTGTCGACTCCATTTTCAGGACTCCGGCCTAACCAAAACACCAACCTTATTACTTATTTCTCACACTCCCTTTTTAGGACTCAACCGTGCCTCCCTAAAAATGGAGTGTGAGAAAGAAGTCATAAGGTTGGTGTTTTGGTTAGGCCGGAGTCCTGAAAATGGTGTCGGCACTCGGTCAACCACGCCTCCCTGAAAAGGGAGTGCGAGAAAGAAGTCATAAGGTTGGTGTTTTGGTTAGGCCGGAGTCCTGAAAATGGAGTTTGCACTCGGTCAACCGTGCATCCCTGAAAAGGGAGTGCGAGAAAGAAATCATAAGGTTGGTGTTTTGGTTAGGCCGGAGTCCTGAAAATGGAGTCGGCACTCGGTCAACCGTGCCTCCCTGAAAAGGGAGTGGGAGAAAGAAGTCATAAGGTTGGTGTTTTGGTTAGGCCGGAGTCCTAACAATGGAGTCGGTACTCGGTCAACCGTGCCTCCCTGAAAAGGGAGTGGGAGAAAGAAGTCATAAGGTTGGTGTTTTGGTTAAGCCGGAGTCTTGAAAATGGAGTGTGAGAAATAAGTAATAAGGTTGGTGTTTTGGTTAGGCCGGAGTCCTGAAAATGGAGTCGACACTCGCTCAACCGTGCCTCCCTGAAAAGGGAGTGTGAGAAAGAAGTCATTAGGTTGGTGTTTTGGTTAGGCCGGAGTCCTGAAAATGGTGTCGGCACTCGGTCAACCACGCCTCACTGAAAAGGGAGTGCGAGAAAGAAGTCATAAGGTTGGTGTTTTGGTTAGGCCGGAGTCCTTAAAATGGAGTTTGCACTCGGTCAACCGTGCATCCCTGAAAAGGGAGTGTGAGAAAGAAGTCATAAGGTTGGTGTTTTGGTTAAGCCGGAGTCTTGAAAATGGAGTGGGAGAAATAAGTCATAAGGTTGGTGTTTTGGTTAGGCCGGAGTCCTGAAAATGGAGACGGCACTCGCTCAACCGTGCCTCCCTGAAAAGGGAGGGTGAGAAAGAAGTCATAAGGTTGGTGTTTTGGTTAGGCCGGAGTCCTTAAAATGGAGTTTGCACTCGGTCAACCGTGCATCCCTGAAAAGGGAGTGTGAGAAAGAAGTCATAAGGTTGGTGTTTTGGTTAGGCTGGAGTCTTTAAAATGGAGTCGGCACTCGGTCAACCGTGCCTCCCTAAAAAGGGAGTGTGAGAAAGAAGTCATAAGGTTGGTGTTTTGGTTAGGCTGGAGTCCTGAAAATGGAGTCGGCACTCGGTCAACCGTGCCTCCCTGAAAATGGAGTGGGAGAAAGAAGTCATAAGGTTGGTGTTTTGGTTAGGCCGGAGTCCTGAAAATGGAGTTGGTACTCGGTCAACCGTGCCTCCCTGAAAAGGGAGTGCGAGAAAGAGGTCATAAGTTTGGTGTTTTGGTTAGGCGGAGTCCTGAAAATGGAGTCGGCACTCGGTCAACCGTGCCTCCCTAAAAATGGAGTGTGAGAAATAAGTAATAAGGTTGGTGTTTTGGTTAGGCCGGAGTCCTGAAAATGGAGTCGACACTCGCTCAACCGTGCCTCCCTGAAAAGGGAGTGTGAGAAAGAAGTCATTAGGTTGGTGTATTGGTTAGGCCGGAGTCCTGAAAATGGTGTCGGCACTCGGTCAACCACGCCTCCCTGAAAAGGGAGTGCGAGAAAGAAGTCATAAGGTTGGTGTTGTGGTTAGGGCGGAGTCCTGAAAATGGTGTCTGCACTCGGTCAACGTGCCTCCCTAAAAAGGGAGTGCGAGAAAGAAGTCATAAGGATGGTGTTTTGGTTAAGTCGGAGTCCTGAAAATGGAGTCGGCACTCGGTCAACCATGCCTTCCTGAAAAGGGAGTGTGAGAAAGAAGTGATAAGGTTGGTGTTTTGGTTAGGCCGGAGTCCTGAAAATGGTGTCGGCACTCGGTCAACCACGCCTCCCTGAAAAGGGAGTGCGAGAAAGAAGTCATAAGGTTGGTGTTTTGGTTAGACGGAGTCCTGAAAATGGTGTCGGCACTCGGTCAACCGTGCCTCCCTGAAAAGGGAGTGCGAGAAAGAAGTCCTAAGGTTGGTGTTTTGGTTAGGCCGGAGTCCTGAAAATGGAGTCGGCACTCGGTCAACCGTGCCTCCCTGAAAAGGGAGTGCGAGAAAGAAGTCCTAAGGTTGGTGTTTTGGTTAGGCCGGAGTCCTGAAAATGGAGTTTGCACTCGGTCAACCGTGCATCCCTGAAAAGGGATTGTGAGAAAGAAGTCATAAGGTTGGTGTTTTGGTTAGGCTAGAGTCCTAACAATGGAGTCGGCACTCGATCAACCGTGCCTCCCTGAAAAGAGAGTGCGAGAAAGAGGTCATAAGTTTGGTGTTTTGGTTAGGCGGAGTCCTTAAAATGGAGTCGCTACTCGGTCAACCGTGCCTCCCTAAAAAGGGACTGTGAGAAAGAAGTCATAAGGTTGGTGTTTTGGTTAGGCCGGAGTCCTGAAAATGGAGTCGGCACTCGGTCAACCGTGCCTCCCTGAAAAGGGAGTGGGAGAAACAAGTCATAAGGTTGGTGTTTTCGTTAGGCCGGAGTCCTGAAATTGGAGTCGGCACTCGGTCAACCGCGCCTCCCTGAAAAGGGAGTGCGAGAAACAAGTCATAAGGTTGGTGTTTTCGTTAGGCCGGAGTCCTGAAATTGGAGTCGGCACTCGGTCAACCGCGCCTCCCTGAAAAGGGAGTGCGAGAAACAAGTCATAAGGTTGGTGTTTTCGTTAGGCCGGAGTCCTGAAATTGGAGTCGGCACTCGGTCAACCGCGCCTCCCTGAAAAGGGAGTGCGAGAAACAAGTCATAAGGTTGGTGTTTTCGTTAGGCCGGAGTCCTGAAATTGGAGTCGGCACTCGGTCAACCGCGCCTCCCTGAAAAGGGAGTGCGAGAAACAAGTCATAAGGTTGGTGTTTTCGTTAGGCCGGAGTCCTGAAATTGGAGTCGGCACTCGGTCAACCGCGCCTCCCTGAAAAGGGAGTGCGAGAAACAAGTCATAAGGTTGGTGTTTTCGTTAGGCCGGAGTCCTGAAATTGGAGTCGGCACTCGGTCAACCGCGCCTCCCTGAAAAGGGAGTGCGAGAAACAAGTCATAAGGTTGGTGTTTTCGTTAGGCCGGAGTCCTGAAATTGGAGTCGGCACTCGGTCAACCGCGCCTCCCTGAAAAGGGAGTGCGAGAAACAAGTCATAAGGTTGGTGTTTTCGTTAGGCCGGAGTCCTGAAATTGGAGTCGGCACTCGGTCAACCGCGCCTCCCTGAAAAGGGAGTGCGAGAAACAAGTCATAAGGTTGGTGTTTTCGTTAGGCCGGAGTCCTGAAATTGGAGTCGGCACTCGGTCAACCGCGCCTCCCTGAAAAGGGAGTGCGAGAAACAAGTCATAAGGTTGGTGTTTTCGTTAGGCCGGAGTCCTGAAAATGGTGTCGGCACTCGGTCAACCACGCCTCCCAGAAAAGGGAGTGCGAGAAAGAAGTCATAAGCTTGGTGTTTTGGTTAGGCCGGAGTCCTGAAAATGGTGTCGGCACTCGGTCAACCGTGCCTTCCTGAAAAGGGAGTGCGAGAAAGAAGTCATAAGGTTGGTGTTTTGGTTAGGCGGGAGTCCTAAAAATGGAGTTTGCACTCGGTCAACCGTGCATCCCTGAAAAGGGAGTGTGAGAAAGAAGTCATAAGGTTGGTGTTTTGGTTAGGCCGGAGTCCTGAAAATGGAGTTTGCACTCGGTCAACCGTGCATCCCTGAAAAGGGAGTGTGAGAAAGAAGTCATAAGGTTGGTGTTTTGGTTAGGCCGGAGTCCTGAAAATGGAGTCGGCAGTCGGTCAACCGTGCCTCCCTGAAAATCGAGTGGGAGAAAGAAGTCATAAGGTTGGTGTTTTGGTTAGGCCGGAGTCTTGAAAATGGAGTCGGTGCTCGGTCAACCGTGCCTCCCTGAAAAGGGAGTGCGAGAAAGAGGTCATAAGTTTGGTGTTTTGGTTAGGCGGAGTCCTGAAAATGGAGTCGGCACTCGGTCAACCGTGCCTCCCTAAAACTCGGTCAACCGCGCCTCCCTGAAAAGGGAGTGTTTTGGTTAGGCTAGAGTCCTAACAATGGAGTCGGCACTCGATCAACCGTGCCTCCCTGAAAAGAGATTGCGAGAAAGAGGTCATAAGTTTGGTGTTTTGGTTAGGCGGAGTCCTTAAAATGGAGTCGCCACTCGGTCAACCGTGCCTCCCTAAAAAGGGACTGTGAGAAAGAAGTCATAAGGTTGGTGTTTTGGTTAGGCCGGAGTCCTGAAAATGGAGTCGGCACTCGGTCAACCGTGCCTCCCTGAAAAGGGAGTGCGAGAAAGAGGTCATAAGTTTGGTGTTTTGGTTAGGCGGAGTCCTGAAAATGGAGTCGGCACTCGGTCAACCGCGCCTCCCTGAAAAGGGAGTGCGAGAAAGAGGTCATAAGTTTGGTGTTTTGGTTAGGCGGGGTCCTGAAAATGGAGTCGGCACTCGGTCAACCGCGCCTCCCTGAAAAGGGAGTGCGAGAAAGAGGTCATAAGTTTGGTGTTTTGGTTAGGCGGGGTCCTGAAAATGGAGTCGGCACTCGGTCAACCGCGCCTCCCTGAAAAGGGAGTGCGAGAAAGAGGTCATAAGTTTGGTGTTTTGGTTAGGCGGGGTCCTGAAAATGGAGTCGGCACTCGGTCAACCGCGCCTCCCTGAAAAGGGAGTGCGAGAAAGAGGTCATAAGTTTGGTGTTTTGGTTAGGCGGGGTCCTGAAAATGGAGTCGGCACTCGGTCAACCGCGCCTCCCTGAAAAGGGAGTGCGAGAAAGAGGTCATAAGTTTGGTGTTTTGGTTAGGCGGGGTCCTGAAAATGGAGTCGGCACTCGGTCAACCGCGCCTCCCTGAAAAGGGAGTGCGAGAAAGAGGTCATAAGTTTGGTGTTTTGGTTAGGCGGGGTCCTGAAAATGGAGTCGGCACTCGGTCAACCGCGCCTCCCTGAAAAGGGAGTGCGAGAAAGAGGTCATAAGTTTGGTGTTTTGGTTAGGCGGGGTCCTGAAAATGGAGTCGGCACTCGGTCAACCGCGCCTCCCTGAAAAGGGAGTGCGAGAAAGAGGTCATAAGTTTGGTGTTTTGGTTAGGCGGGGTCCTGAAAATGGAGTCGGCACTCGGTCAACCGCGCCTCCCTGAAAAGGGAGTGCGAGAAAGAGGTCATAAGTTTGGTGTTTTGGTTAGGCGGGGTCCTGAAAATGGAGTCGGCACTCGGTCAACCGCGCCTCCCTGAAAAGGGAGTGCGAGAAAGAGGTCATAAGTTTGGTGTTTTGGTTAGGCGGGGTCCTGAAAATGGAGTCGGCACTCGGTCAACCGCGCCTCCCTGAAAAGGGAGTGCGAGAAAGAGGTCATAAGTTTGGTGTTTTGGTTAGGCGGGGTCCTGAAAATGGAGTCGGCACTCGGTCAACCGCGCCTCCCTGAAAAGGGAGTGCGAGAAAGAGGTCATAAGTTTGGTGTTTTGGTTAGGCGGGGTCCTGAAAATGGAGTCGGCACTCGGTCAACCGCGCCTCCCTGAAAAGGGAGTGCGAGAAAGAGGTCATAAGTTTGGTGTTTTGGTTAGGCGGGGTCCTGAAAATGGAGTCGGCACTCGGTCAACCGCGCCTCCCTGAAAAGGGAGTGCGAGAAAGAAGTCCTAAGGTTGGTGTTTTGGTTAGGCCGGAGTCCTGAAAATGGTGTCGGCACTCGCTCAACCGTGCCTCCCTGAAAAGGGAGTGCGAGAAAGAAGTCATAAGGTTGGTGTTTTGGTTAGGCGGGTGTCCTAAAAATGGAGTTTGCACTCGGTCAACCGTGCATCCCTGAAAAGGGAGTGTGAGAAAGAAGTCATAAGGTTGGTGTTTTGGTTAGGCTAGAGT
>NC_044931.1:14863426-14863869 GCF_003576645.1 Ipomoea triloba | reverse complement strand
AGAGTGCGAGAAAGAGGTCATAAGTTTGGTGTTTTGGTTAGGCGGAGTCCTAAAAATGGTGTCGGCACTCGGTCAACCGTGCCTCCCTAAAAAGGGACTGTGAGAAAGAAGTCATAAGGTTGGTGTTTTGGTTAGGCCGGAGTCCTGAAAATGGAGTCGGCACTCGGTCAACCGTGCCTCCCTGAAAATCGAGTGGGAGAAAGAAGTCATAAGGTTGGTGTTTTGGTTAGGCCGGAGTCTTGAAAATGGAGTCGGTGCTCGGTCAACCGTGCCTCCCTGAAAAGGGAGTGCGAGAAAGAAGTCCTAAGGTTGGTGTTTTGGTTAGGCCGGAGTCCTGAAAATGGAGTTTGCACTCGGTCAACCGTGCATCCCTGAAAAGGGAGTGTGAGAAAGAAGTCATAAGGTTGGTGTTTTGGTTAGGCCGGAGTCCTGAAAATGGAGTC
>NC_044931.1:14862148-14862738 GCF_003576645.1 Ipomoea triloba | reverse complement strand
TGAGAAAGAAGTCATAAGGTTGGTCTTTTGGTTAGGCCGGAGTCCTGAAAATGGTGTCGGCACTCGGTCAACCACGCCTCCCAGAAAAGGGAGTGCGAGAAAGAAGTCATAAGCTTGGTGTTTTGGTTAGGCCGGAGTCCTGAAAATGGTGTCGGCACTCGGTCAACCGTGCCTCCCTGAAAAGGGAGTGCGAGAAAGAAGTCATAAGGTTGGTGTTTTGGTTAGGCGGGAATCCTAAAAATGGAGTTTGCACTCGGTCAACCGTGCATCCCTGAAAAGGGAGTGTGAGAAAGAAGTTATAAGGTTGGTGTTTTGGTTAGGCTAGAGTCCTAACAATGGAGTCGGCACTCGATCAACCGTGCCTCCCTGAAAAGAGAGTGCGAGAAAGAGGTCATAAGTTTGGTGTTTTGGTTAGGCGGAGTCCTAAAAATGGAGTCGGCACTCGGTCAACCGTGCCTCCCTAAAAAGGGACTGTGAGAAAGAAGTCATAAGGTTGGTGTTTTGGTTAGGCCGGAGTCCTGAAAATGGAGTCGGCACTCGGTCAACCGTGCCTCCCTGAAAATCGAGTGGGAGAAAGAAGTCATAAGGTT
>NC_044931.1:14860299-14861148 GCF_003576645.1 Ipomoea triloba | reverse complement strand
ACTGTCAATCCAACACCAAGTCCAAATCCAACCCCACCGGTCCCACCCGAGAGCCTGCTAAAGGATGATGATGTCTTCAACGAGCCAAGCTTCTTAGAGGCAGTCGCTGAACTTGAAGCTGCATTCTATGCAACCATGAGGAACATCTCTCCTGAAATCAATGCACCTTCTTTCCAACTGTTAACTCCGACGCCATCACCACCACATTCTGAAGATCAACAAGCAGCAACAACATCACCAGCAGAAACAACAGCACCAGCAGCAGCATCACATGCAGCAGCACCAGCAACAACAACACCACCACATGCAGCAGCAACAGGAACAAAATCACCAGCAGCAACATCGCATGCACCAACAACAGCAACCCCATCCCCAAGAAGGCGATCACAAAGAGGAAAATCAGCCCAGCCTTCATTGGAGAAGACCCCACCACCACCAACACAGAGAGAACAACAAAAAGAAGCAACAGCGTCTCCAAAATCTCCCGAGATAGCAACCATGTTGGAATCATTGGTTAAAAATATTTCTAGAGTGGCTACAGAGCAACAACAAGTAGCCCCATCTGCTTCAATACCATTTGCTACAACATCACTAACAGAAACACCAACAACACCATCTGCTACAACACCAAAAACACCAGCTGAAAATGAATTTGAAAGGTATACACCTATGCTTATAACACTTTATAATTTACTAATACTTGTGCTTATATTCTGTGTATCTTATTGAGTGAGTTTGTGTATTCTAACATATCATTCTGTGTATTCTGTATATTAAAATTTTTATTCTGTAATTCACTTAGACTATATATTCTGTGTATTACATGGTAGTATTTTGTGTATTACATGC
>NC_044931.1:14858792-14859299 GCF_003576645.1 Ipomoea triloba | reverse complement strand
AATGTAAATATGACTTTTTTTTAGGAAAAAAATGTCAAATAGGCCATCGAACATTTTAAAGTTGCAATTAGATACATAAACATGTCAATTTAGTTTACCAATGCATAATTACTTGTTAGTGACCTGTAATAGCAGGTAAATGTAAATATGACCTTTTTTGGAAAAAAATATGACAAATAGGCCATTGAAGTTTTTAAAGTTGCAATTAGGTACATAAACAAGTCAATTTAGTTTATCAAGGCATAATTACCTGTTGGTGACCTGTATTACCCGGTAAATATAAATATGACTTTTTTTGGAAAAACTATGTCAAATAGACAATCGAAGTTTTTGAAGTTGCAATAAGATACATAAACATGCCAATTTAGTTTATCAAGGCATAATTACCTGTTAGTGACCTGGAATAACAAGTAAATGTAAATATGACTGTTTTTTGCAAAAAATATGTCAAATAGGTCATTGAAGTTTTTAAAATTGCAATTAAGTACATAAACAACTCAATTCAGT
>NC_044931.1:14857628-14857792 GCF_003576645.1 Ipomoea triloba | reverse complement strand
ATGTATATTAGTGATTTTGTAGTTTTGACGTTTTGGTTTTAATAAAACGGTGAAGTAGTTCGCCGAGTGTCGTGTTCTCAAGGATGGCAAATTAGAACCGAATCAAGCGTGTGAGGTTTATGATGTTAAGCGACAAGAGTTACAAGATTCACTCAAAGCAAAAG
>NC_044931.1:14857079-14857355 GCF_003576645.1 Ipomoea triloba | reverse complement strand
AGAAGCAAATCAAGATAAACATCAACCACACAAGATATATGAACGGAGAAGATTTGCCAATCATTGCCTTGTAGTGGGAGTGTTTTGATCTCCTTGAGAGTTATGTATATTAGTGATTTTGTAGTTTTGACGTTTTGGTTTTAATAAAACGGAGAAGTAGTTCGCCGAGTGTCGTGTTCTCAAGGATGGCAAATTAGAACCGATTCAAGTTGAAGGTTTTGAATAGATTTATGGTTACGTTCCTGCTAAGTCTCAAGTAATCTCTAACATGTAGAG
>NC_044931.1:14855299-14856079 GCF_003576645.1 Ipomoea triloba | reverse complement strand
CCAGATTTGTGGCTTAGCTCAACAAGATTGTTGGAAATTGATTTGAGGGTGCGGTTTTGAGCTAAGGCGTTCTCCGTTTGCCAGTTTAAAGTCTGCTTAATGGATGGTTGTCCTCTTAACTGGCCTGTTGGTAATACTTCATTAGGAGCTGGGATCTTTGGTGCATGCATACAACCTCCTCGCTGAAAACTTTCCAAAGGGGGAAAGTCTTCCTCATAGGACTCTGAGATCACCATTGCTGGGATGGCTGGTGAAGCTGGTACTATTGTGGGCTCCTTTCTTAAGTACTCTTGCTCATAGCACTTAAGAGCTTTCTTTTTTCTTTGCAGGGGCACAGGTGGTGGTGACGGCGGATCTTCATCATCACTATCATCCTTACTTCTGGATCTTCTCCTTCCAGAGGGCTTGCAGCTGGGTCTCCTCTGTGGCTCCTTTGTTGGGTAGCATTGCTTACAATCATCTTCACACAAATCAAAGAAACAGTGATTTGAGATGGGATCCTTAAACCAGAAAACTGGTTTACCAAATTGGTCGAACGAATGAACAATTTCACTCATTCCTGTTTTTCCGTAACCAAGGAAAACTGGTTCTGCATCATCATCGTCTGGGTCATAGTCAAGGATCTCCTGGACATGCTCCTCTTGTCTTTCTCTAGCCTCTTCCACCATATTGATGGATGGTAGAATCGGGGAGTCTCTAAAAACAGTGGAGAATTAGGACCAAAGGTGAGAGAAAACTAAAAGCCTCTCCGGGGCATGACAACAAGACTCTCAAACCACT
>NC_044931.1:14853416-14854299 GCF_003576645.1 Ipomoea triloba | reverse complement strand
TCCGGCCTAACCAAAACACCAACCTTATGACTTCTTTCTCGCAAACCCTTTTCAGGGAGGCGTTGTTGACCGAGTGCCGACTCCATTTTCAGGACTCGGGCCTAACCAAAACACCAACCTTATGACTTCTTTCGCCCACTCCCTTTTTAGGGAGGCACGGTAGACCGAGTGCCGACTCCATTTTCAGGACTCCGGCCTAACCAAAACACCAACCTTATGACTAGTTTCTCGCACTCCCTTTTGAGGGAGGCACGGTTGACCGAGTGCCGACTCCATTTTCAGGACTCCGCCTAACCAAAACACCAACCTTATGACTTCTTTCGCCCACTCCCTTTTTAGGGAGGCACGGTAGACCGAGTGCCGACTCCATTTTCAGGACTCCGGCCTAACCAAAACACCAACCTTATGACTTCTTTCTCGCACTCCCTTTTCAGGGAGGCACGGTTGACCGAGTGCCGACACCATTTTCAGGACTCCGGCCTAACCAAAACACCAACCTTATGACTTCTTTCTCGCACACCCTTTTCAGGGAGGCGTTGTTGACCGAGTGCCGACTCCATTTTCAGGACTCCGGCCTAACCAAAACACCAACCTTATGACTTCTTTCTCGCAAACCCTTTTCAGGGAGGCGTTGTTGACCGAGTGCCGACTCCATTTTCAAGACTCCGGCCTAACCAAAACACCAACCTTATGACTTCTTTCGCCCACTCCCTTTTTAGGGAGGCACGGTAGACCGAGTGCCGACTCCATTTTCAGGACTCAGGCCTAACCAAAACACCAAACTTATGACCTCTTTCTCGCACTCTCTTTTTAGGGAGGCACGGTTGACCGAGTGCGGACTCCATTTTCAGGACTCCGGCCTAACCAAAACACCAACCTTATG
>NC_044931.1:14850202-14852071 GCF_003576645.1 Ipomoea triloba | reverse complement strand
GACTCCGGCCTAACCAAAACACCAACCTTATGACTTCTTTCTCACAGTCCCTTTTTAGGGACGCACGGTTGACCGAGTGCCGACTCCATTTTCATGACTCCGCCTAACCAAAACACCAAACTTATGACCTCTTTCTCGCACTCTCTTTTCAGGGAGGCACGGTTGACCGGGTGCCGACTCCATTTTCAGGACTCCGGCCTAACCAAAACACCAACCTTATGCCTTCTTTCTCACCCTCCCTTTTTAGGGAGCCACGGTTGACCGAGTGCCGACTCCATTTTCAGGACTCCGCCTAACCAAAACACCAAACTTATGACCTCTTTCTCGCACTCTCTTTTTAGGGAGGCACGGTTGACCGAGTGCGGACTCCATTTTCAGGACTCCGGCCTAACCAAAACACCAACCTTATGCCTTCTTTCACACACTCCCTTTTTAGGGAGCCACGGTTGACCGAGTGCCGACTCCATTTTCAGGACTCCGCCTAACCAAAACACCAACCTTATGACTTCTTTCTCACACTCCCTTTTCAGGGAGGCACGGTTGACCGAGTGCCGACTCCATTTTCAGGACTCCGGCCTAACCAAAACACCAACCTTATGACTTCTTTCTCACACTCCCTTTTCAGGGAGGCACGGTTGACCGAGTGCCGACTCCATTTTCAGGACTCCGGCCTAACCAAAACACCAACCTTATGGACTTCTTTCGCCCACTCCCTTTTTAGGGAGGCACGGTAGACGAGTGCCGACTCCATTTTCAGGACTCCGGCCTAACCAAAACACCAACCTTATGACTTCTTTCTCACACTCCCTTTTTAGGGAGGCACGGTTGACCGAGTGCCGACTCCATTTTCAGGACTCCGCCTAACCAAAACACCAACCTTATGACCTCTTTCTCGCACTCTCTTTTTAGGGAGGCACGGTTGACCGAGTGCGGACTCCATTTTCAGGACTCCGGCCTAACCAAAACACCAACCTTATGCCTTCTTTCTCCCACTCCCTTTTTAGGGAGGCACGGTTGACCGAGTGCCGACTCCATTTTCAGGACTCCGCCTAACCAAAACACCAACCTTATGACTTCTTTCTCGCACTCCCTTTTCAGGGAGGCACGGTTGACCGAGTGCCGACACCATTTTCAGGACTCCGGCCTAACCAAAACACCAACCTTATGACTTCTTTCTTGCACACCCTTTTCAGGGAGGCGTTGTTGACCGAGTGCCGACTCCATTTTCAGGACTCCGGCCTAACCAAAACACCAACCTTATGACTTCTTTCTCGCGCTCCCTTTTCAGGGAGGCACGGTTGACCGAGCGCCGACACCATTTTCAGGACTCCGGCCTAACCAAACCACCAACCTTATGACTTCTTTCTCGCACTCCCTTTTCAGGGAGGCGCGGTTGACCGAGTGCGGACTCCATTTTCAGGACTCCGGCCTAACCAAACCACCAACCTTATGACTTCTTTCTCGCACTCCCTTTTCAGGGAGGCGCGGTTGACCGAGTGCGGACTCCATTTTCAGGACTCCGGCCTAACCAAACCACCAACCTTATGACTTCTTTCTCGCACTCCCTTTTCAGGGAGGCGCGGTTGACCGAGTGCGGACTCCATTTTCAGGACTCCGGCCTAACCAAACCACCAACCTTATGACTTCTTTCTCGCACTCCCTTTTCAGGGAGGCACGGTTGACCGAGTGCGGACTCCATTTTCAGGACTCCGGCCTAACCAAAACACCAACCTTATGACTTCTTTCTCGCACACACTTTTCAGGGAGGTGTTGTTGACCGAGTGCCGACTCCATTTTCAGGACTCCGCCTAACCAAAACACCAAACTTATGACCTCTTTCTCGCACTCTCTTTTTAGGGAGGCACGGTT
>NC_044931.1:14847830-14849202 GCF_003576645.1 Ipomoea triloba | reverse complement strand
CGAACTTACATTGTTTTGCCTATGTATCGAGACTTGGGGATTCTTACTTAACAGTTGGTATCATCAAAACCTATTACATGATGTTCCTAACAACCATGACTATCCAAATTTTATCAATTTTGGTCACTCCAGCCAAATTACCGACCAAATGTCGCCGGAAAATTCTAAACACTAAAATAATGAGGGTATTTTAGTCATTTCATGTCTGTTTTCTTCTTCTCCGGCGAACTTCTTCTTCTCCGGCGGACCATCTGCTGCTTCTTGTCTTTTGGATGCAAATTCAAGAAGATGAAACTTGAAGCAAATAAAAACATCAAACTTGACAAGAAATCAAAGCTTGAAAGTACCTTGACTTTAATGAACTCTTTGATACGCCCTTTTGTGCCCTTTTCCGGATTACCTTTTCTTCCTCGAAAAGTGTGACGCCAAACGAGCGTTGGCCATGGTAGAGCTCCTCTGCCGGATTCCGTCCGGATGCGTGGCATTCGTGGCCCAAGTGCTCATCGTCCCGCACACCATTTTCTCGCCGCTGCTAAAAGGAGAAGAAAACTGAAGAAGGAATACAGCCCGCCACTGCCATGGTTTTGCTGCATTGTGCCGCCGCTGAAAGCTCGCTGCTCACGTCGGATCGGGAAGGGAAGGACCGCCGCCGCTGCTCTATGTGAAATGACTAAAATACCCCTTATTATTTTAGGGTTTAGGATTTTCCGGCGAATTTGGCTGGTAATTTGGCCGGAGTGACCAAAATTGATAAAAAATTGAATAGTCATGGTATGCAATTAACAGTTTTGAAAGTCGTGGACTGCAATTAAAAAGACCCCTATAGTTATTGGACCAAAATGGCAATTTGCTCTAAGAAGTAATTATCAAATTCAAGTATATATAAGTAAATAATCAATAAAGTATATAACCAAATTTAACAAAGTGTCCAATAAATAAGAAGTAATTATCAAATTCAAGTATATAAGTAAATAATCAATAAAGTATATAACAAAATTTAACAAAGTGTCCAATAAATAAGAAGTAATTATCAAATTCAAGTATATAAGTAAATAATCAATAAAGTATATAACCAAATTTAACAAAATGTCCAATAAATAAGAAATAATTATCAAATTCAAGTATATAAGTAAACAATCAATAAAGTATATAACCAAATTTAACAAAGTGTCCAATAAATAAGAAATAATTATCTAATTCAAGTATATAAGTAAATAATTAAATAAAATAATCAATAAAAAAGTAAATAAAATAAACTATATAACCTAACAAATTTAACAAAGTATATAAGTAAATAGCTAGTTTTAAGTAGTATTTTAAATTTTAAATTATTTAGTTAGTTTTAGGTAGTAAAATATTTAATTAGTTTTTG
>NC_044931.1:14846671-14846830 GCF_003576645.1 Ipomoea triloba | reverse complement strand
TACTAGGATCTCACTAGGTTTGGCCTTTCTTTTTGTACTTCTCGTTGTGGCTCGGTTTATTTCAAGCTATAGAGGGTGTAGGCCTTGGTTGCCTCTAGCCGTCGTTTGCCTTCACCCTTCAAAAATGTTGAAAGAAAGAAAGTTTACTACCCGAACAAA
>NC_044931.1:14846141-14846319 GCF_003576645.1 Ipomoea triloba | reverse complement strand
AAATCAATAAGGAAAAGCTAGGAAATGAATTTCTAGTAAGCCATGATTCATCATAGTGTGTTTATGGTTTATGAAAAATTGCATTGCAAAGGTGTTTATTCTCGGGGGGTTTAGGAACTACCATTCTCTTCTCGGTCTACTAGGATCTCCCTATGTTTGGCCTTTCTTTTTGTCGTTC
>NC_044931.1:14844593-14845141 GCF_003576645.1 Ipomoea triloba | reverse complement strand
CGTTACTGTGCGTCTAGAAGGGAGGTCGAATTACCATCCCTGGGCGAGAGCCATGGAAATGGCGTTAAGATCCAAAAACAAATTAAGAATTGTAGATGGAACAATGGTGATTCCAAGCGAACTTGATCAGAAATACTACTATTGGGACCAGTGCAACACAATGGTCCTATCCTGGATTCTCACAGCTGTTTCACCTACCATAGGACAAAGTGTGCTATGGATCAATACTGCAGAAGGTGTCTGGAAGGACTTGAAGAAGCGATTCAGTCAACAAGACGTGCTTCGTATTGGAGAAATCCAGTCTCAGATTCACCAGACCAAGCAAGGTAACTCATCTATAAACGAGTATTTTACACAATTGAAACTGCTGTGGGATGAAATGCTTGTTTTAAGACCGATTCCTGGTTGTAAATGCTCCCCGAGCTGTGAGTGTGGAAATAAGCTATCTGACATGGTCAAGGCACATTTTGAAAATGATATGCTGTCATCTTTTCTTATTGGCCTAAATGAAAACTATGTTCATGCTAAAAATCAAATCATGTTGATGA
>NC_044931.1:14843503-14843593 GCF_003576645.1 Ipomoea triloba | reverse complement strand
CATTTCGATCTTCGGATCCTTATGATTCCGGCAGTCTACATGCCTTTGAGTGAGTTAGGTTGAGATAACCTAAGTCTCATTTCGATCTTC